>NC_056729.1:229607168-229679668 GCF_019279795.1 Protopterus annectens | reverse complement strand
AATGTCATTAATTGAAGATTAATGCATTTATACTGATTTAGTACTTTTTAAATTTTGTCATATGAAAACTGACCTGTAAATATTTTGTTTTGACAAAGCTAGATTATCAGAAAGAATCATAATTATACCATGACCCCCCCCCATTAATATTCCAAAACGTGCACGCTGATTGGCCAGCGTGCACGTTGTAAATTGACTTATACTAATGGAAAAAGGTCCGGTCGCCCGGACTTTTTCCATTAGTATAAGTCTCTTTTAAAACACTGTCTTGCTATGTTAAAAGAGTTTAACATAGTGACACAGGTTTAAAAAAAGCAACAGAGATCTCCGTTGCTTTTTTTAAAGCTGTCTCGCTATGTTAAACTCCTTTAACATAGCGACACAGTGTGTAAAAAGCAACGGAGATCTTGCTTTCTCCATTGCTTTTTTTTTTAAACCTGTCTCGCTATGTTAAATGGGTTTAACATAGCGAGACAGCTTTAAAATAAGCAACGGATATCTTTTTACTGTTTCGCTATGTTAAATGGGTTTAACATAGTGAGACTGCTTTAAAATAAAGCTGCCTTGCTATGTTAAACCCATTTAACATAGCAAAACAGTAAAAAGCAACAGAGATCTTGCTTTCTCCATTGCTTTTGGCCACAGCTCTGATGTACTGCGTTGGCATGCGCAGTACATCAGAACTGCCGCGGATACCAGACAGCTGCGGAAGGGCAGCAAAGAGGCATTATACAATGCCATTATTTAAGAAAAGTAATTATTTCTTTTCTTAAATAATGTCATAGTATAATAGCAATAACCCACTTCTGGGTGTGGGTAATGCGGGATTTACCCTCAGTTCTCTTTGTTTGGTCCCTTGGGTTTCACCCTCGGGACCAAACCACGCCAACCATGGGTAAATTCTGCATTACCCACACCCAGGCATGGGTTATTGCTATAATGGATCTGTTTTAGCAGTAAACTGATTTCATAACAAAACAAAATCCACCCCATGGTGTTCATCCAATATCTCTTTACACAAGTAAGAATCTTCCAAGGCTGCATTACTTCTAAACAGGGGACAGACCAATATCAAAATGAGAGGTATGACAAAGTCTACATCCTGTACCAGTTGTTAAGGGCAACAGAAAGGAAAAAAAACAAGAAACAGACAGGAAGAGAGAGAGAAAATAAAGACAAATGCAGTAGAAACAACAAAGACAAAGACAAATAACACTAAACCAAATAGAAATGAAAGAACACTACAGAACATTATAGCTCTAAGTGGAAGGATCTGCGAAAGAGAGGAATGAGGAAGGAAGGCTGTGAAGAAGAAAAATGAATAATGATAGATAAGGGATGGTACAAGCTAGTGAAAATCCTCCTTGAAGGCCAAGAGGGAGAGGTAACACTGATTAAAGGAGAAGCATGGGAAGCAGTTTATTAAAGAGTAAAATAGAGTGGAGGAAAATTAGGGTGGAAGAAATATTAAGGAAAATAGGAGAGAATGTCAGGAATCAAGTGATAATATCACTGATGCAAAGATGAAATGGGTAAAAAATAGATGGGATGGAAAGGGAAAGGGAGAAGTTGACTGATTTGCAAAGATATTGGGTAAGAAAGTGAAGAAGAAGGAAGACTGGGACTTAGGGAAAGCTGGGGAAAGAAAGAAGGATAGACTGCCACAGATGAGGAATGGGAAGTGGTATGGAAGATGGCTAACACCAGAAACAGGATATGGGATACACAAATGAAATTGCTACTCAGATGGTACCCAACACCCTCAAGAAATAAACATAAAGGAGGTGGAAAGAGTGACTCATGATGCAGATGTGGTGCAGAGTAGGCAGGAATTATACACATGTTCTGGGAATGTGAATGGGCAAAAAAAGATGTGGGAGAAAAAGGTCGGTGAATGGCAAAAGATAAGGGGAAAAACATAGGATTGTAGGATCATAGGAGGTTACTAGGCTAATGGCTCTGGGGCCCCCACAAGCCTAGCAAGTGTTTAACCCCAAAAAAGAAACCTCAGTCAGCACCTGTCAGCCCCTGTCAATGAGGGACAAAGGTCGAACCCCTGGAACAAATTTGTGGTTTCCCATCTACTCATCAAGGTTGCACTTGAAGAGGGTCAATGAGGTATTCTGTTTGACATGTATGGGAAGTCTATTCCAGAGATGGGGCAGCCTCTGGGAAACATACCTGTCTCTCCAGCAGGTTTTGTTGATGTTGCATAATAGATTTAGGCCTTTCAAGTGGGTAATACACAAGGAGGTAGGCTTATGGAAATGGAGCATCTCTAGTAGGGCAGGGTCCGATATTGCCTTGTAGGCGAGACACAGCTCACCTTTGAGCAAGCTGCACAATACCGAGTAGAGTGATGGTGATTTGAGCCTGTCCACATAGGACTGGTGTTGGAGGCCATGGATTCTCTTTGTGAGGTATTTCTGTGGCCTTTTCAGTTGATGCCGGTGTTTGGAGACATACATATCAAATGGGGTGTTATACTCAATTATTGGCCTAATGAGGGAGGAGTGCAGAGAGGTAATAACCTCCTTTTTCTGGATGCAATCCCTTTACTTATTTATGAGATGAACCAAGTAAAAGGCTTTTCTGACTACTGCCACTACTACTGATGGTCGAATGCGAGATTGTCAACCTGAGTGCCCAGGTGTCTCATGACAGGTTGTGTGCTTAGGGTGTTGCCATTGATGTGGTAATCAGTAGGGGCTGTGTTTTTGCTGAATGGTATGATAATGCATTTTTTTTGTATTTAACTTTATGCTATGACTTTAGCATCAGTTATCTGTTGCTGTGAAACCCTCTTGCAGTATTTTAACATCATTTGAGAAGTCAATGACAGCACCCAACTTACAGTCATTTGCAAACTTGGTCAGCCACAGGCTTTTTGTCTTTGCCTGGAACTCTGAGAAGTATATGCCAAATACAAGGGGTCCCTGGACAGATCCCTGGGGATCACCACTAGTGACAGGTCTGCTGTCAGAGGTGGAGGTGTCTATGTTGACCTTGTGGGTCCTATCGGTGAGCCAGCTGGCCGTACACCTGGTGAGATAGAGATTTTTGCCAAGTTGTGATAGCTTTTTGATGATGCCCAAGTGGGCGATTGTATCAAAGGAATTGACAAAGTCAAGGTTAGATGTCTGTACTGACTTGCCCTCTTCCAGTGCCTTGGTGGCAGTTTCAAAGAAGTCAACCAGGTTCAACAGGCAAAATTTGCCCTTGACGAATCCAAACTGGGTGGGATTAAGTGCTTGGAGATTGCCTATGTCCTTGCTTATGAGATCCATAATAATATGCTCCATGGCTTTACAGATCTGACTTGTCAAGCTAATGGGGCAATAGTTTCCCGGGTCAGCAATGGCAACACCTTTCTGAATGGGGATGACAATGGCAGTTCTCCACTCTGCTGGAATGAAGCCTGTTCTTAGGCTGTGGTTGAATAGGGTGCTCAATGCCAAAGTTAGTTCTTGCTGGAGATGGTTTCGAATACAGTCTGATGCTATCAGGTCTCATGGAAGCTGTGTTTTTGCAATGGATAGGGCCTTTGACACTTGATCTACAGAGATGTGGGGTGTGGGACAAGTAGCAGGGATGTGGAATGGGCCTTTTGGGGGGATGGAGTGAAGTTTGCACTGAACCTATCTGCTAGCAGGTTGGCTAAGTCAACAAAATCAGTGTAAGTGGTACTGTTAAGAAATAATTCAGAACAAACCTGGGCTTTGCCATGGAGATTCCTGACATAACTGAAAATGGGTTTATGGTTTCCCTTTGTGTCAGAGGCTAGTTTCAATTCATAATTGGTTTTGGAGGTTTTCACTGGTGATTTAATTAGTTTGTTGAGGCTGCAGAGGGAGCTTTTCCAGTTTGGAATTTGATCCTTTTTACCCTTGGACAACAGTTTATTCTTTTTGTTGTAAAGCCTGTTGACAGAGGATCTCCACCAGACAGGTTTGTGTTTCCTTGAAGAACAGGTTTTTAGTTCTTTTAGGCATTGGCTTACTGTTCAGCATAGTTGTCTACATCCTCTGAAAGGGGCAGTGGTGTGAAGCTATTGATACCCTCCATTAAGAGGCTGTATTCAGCTTCTGAGAAGTTTTTTTGCCTGGTTACGGCTGAGGGTGGTTGGGATAGAAACTTCAAATGAGACACACCGATGATCTGATCTCACCAGGGAAGAACATACTATGAGAGTGGTGTAGTGGTCACCCATGTTGGTGAGAATCAAGTACAGAATGTTACCCCCTTGTGGGGTCTGAGATGAGCTTGTCTAGTGTATTAGAACTGATGAAGTCAAGGAATTGTTGGGTTAGTGCATTAGTGCAGAAATACTTCACCCAGTCTATGGTGGGGAAGTTGAAGTCACCAAGTATCAGGGTGATAGGGGTACCTTGATGGAGTCAAGTAGGTCCAGGTAGGAGGAGTGAGTGCCATGAGTCATGGAGTGGGGTCTATACCTGGCTATAACTTGGATGGGTGTCTTGTCAACTGTCAGTTGCACCTGGGGTAATTCCAATGTGTCATGTTGGCAAACTAGTCTGGAGATGTGCCTGTTCTTAATGAAGATAGACACTCCACCATCCTTAGTCTTCCCGATCTCATTTTGGGATCAGAATTTGTGGAATGAGGTGTAGCCTGGTAAGGCAGGGGTGCTCTCTGCAGTCCTGAGCCAAATTTCCGTGACTGCACAGACATCAGCATCTTCCACTGCAAGGAATGCCTCCAGTGAGTGCATTTTCAAGTTAAGGCTCCTAGGGTTAAGCAGCATGACCTTCAATTTACTTTTTGACAAATCTTTTATGCTCAAAGATTTGTCTTTGGGACATTGCCAAAAAAAGGCACAATAGGGGAGGTGAGAACTTTGTCCAGGATCTGGAATCCCAGGGGTGACAGCTGGAGGCCATCTCTGGCAAAGCATCAAGGCCTGTCAACCATGTCATCCCAGGCAGACAGATACTGGATCCCCTTGGGAAGACACCAGAAAATAAGCCAATTATTGAAGCCAATTATTATTTTATTTTTTTTGGCATTGTAGTATCATTCTTGGTGAAGATAGGACACTGCTTAGGGCTAGGGCCATACCTGCCTGGGACACATACTCAGAGAGCTCAATCATGTCTATCTTCATATAGTCCAGGGAGGTACATCTTAAGTTATTCACACCAACCTGAACAATGACAGAGTCATACTTGTACCTGTTGTGGAGACACTTAAGCATGCGTGATGTTGTGGATTCTGGCACCTGAGAGACAACTGACTGTGACTAGTATGTTTGGTTTATTGTTATGCCTTATGGGCAGCATTGGTTTATTGTTATACCTTATGGGCATTTCAAAACAGGTAGGAACTATTCCTTTTAGGCTAGATACAAACCAGGAAAACTGTAAAGAGAATAAGCGAGCAGATACTAGCTATAGGTAGAGGAGTATAATCTGGAATTGCCAATAACTGGACAGATGCAACAGACATACATTCATGGGACCGAAAAATAAATAATGCCAATGTCCTGAAGAAAATAATAAAAATAAAACTAAGAAAGGGGAGAAGGAACACTGAATGAATGGCAACAAGTAGAAGAAAAAAAATCATTAGATTCAGAGAACATGTCAGATATCAGTAGCAAGAAAAGAATATCGTGTGAAGAGGCAGCCACAAAGCAGTTAGGGGGAGACATTAACCTAGAAGTGAGAGATAAACATAGAACAGGATAGGAAAGAATTGGAAAATTCACAGAGAAGGGAAAAGACAGTATGGGTTGTGAAATATACAGGAAAGCAGAACCACTAAAGACGTAAGGGGGAGGATGAAAGGGATATGAAGGGGAAAGACAAGTACCATTGCAAAACATAAGAAAATAAGTAAAATGACAATGAGAAGAAAAGTATAAGTGTAAATCTGTACCCCTTGTTTTCATATCCAATTCCTCATTGTAGATAGGCATGAGTACTGTGGAAGTAAAGCACTATAACAACATGAAAGTAATCCTTATATACAGCAGTGGATGATTGTATCTTGTGTAATCAAATGAAATTAAAAGACACTAAAAACAATGATCTGGCAGATGATAAATAGGACTGCACCCATATTTTAAGTGAAATCATGTTCAGAGTCATATTGCATAAGGATAAAGATTAAACCAATCCACTTTTGATAGATGTGAAATAGGATGCTGCATTCTTTGAAAAGGTAACAGTAGTATTTGAGGAAGGGCTGGCAGTGCATACAGATGATCCTGACCTTGCAGAGGCTTTTGGCACTGTTACAAATATGGGAGAACTGAAAATAGAGAAACATTGAATGCCAATCAATACATAAGTCTGGATAAATTTCCTGTTGAATTGCAAGATAAAAAATCAGTATGAGATCTTGATTGTTGTATTAAAGTTAACCAGTTTTGTTTTACAGGTCAATGTAGAGGGGGTGCTTATTTATGGACTGTTTTTCTATGATATACATTTAGGAAGTGGACTGTGGCTAACCACCTATACTGATGATTGTTAACTGGGTAACATAATTACTTCAGTAAAAGAAGCTCAATTTTTGCAAGATGGTATGTTAGAAATTATCTTAGTTTTGTCATCAGTAAAGGTATCTTAATGAGCCTTGTGACAGCTAGGAATTCAGAGTAGTCTTGTTATCATTTCACAACTTGTTGTCTGTTTGACAGATTGCTGTGAAACCAGGTAAGCAATGAGCTAATTAGACCTATGGAAACAAGTTCAGTATGAAGGTTTAATGGAACATCATATTGACAACTTTGAAAAGGTTGAGAAAAAGAGTTGAGACTAGGTTAATATCACTTTGATTTTGATTAATAGTACTGGGTAAATGAAGAGGGCAGTTGTTGTGCTTTGGTTTGTGCAGAAGCTTTGGTGAGTTAGAGAAAGTAGATTATTGTCAGGAAGGAATATGAGGAGTTCAGCGTGTATACATTTTCTCAGTAGTTTAGGTAGGGTTGATAGTATGGGAATAGGTCTGAAATTAGACAGGTCTGTTGAGTTATGACCTTTATGGAGAGGTATTACTAATGTTTTTACCAAATAGCTGGGGCATATTTTCTGTTGTGACTCTGCTAATTAGTATGGAGGAAGGAAATGCTATGGCACCAGCTACAGTTTTTATGTATTTAGATGGGAGTCTATCAGCCACCAAGGTTGTGCGTTTCAGGTTTTGTAAATGTGTTTTATAGATATGGTAGGAACAGGTTGAAGTTTAATGTTAAGTGAGCTGTAATTATAGACATCTGGGATTGTGGTGGGTGAGAAGGGTTTTGTTTTGTAATTTGATAATACAGAGTGTATGAATTGGGAGTTGAAATGTGTTGTTATATTATCACTTTGATTGTTGACCTGGGGGAGGGGGGGGGGTGACCTGGATGGACTCATTTTTTTTTTGTATTGAAAACCACACTTGTTTGGAATTATGTTGGTGGATGTTCTGAAGGTTTGAGGAATATGGGTTTCCTGACTATACGTTGTTTTGCAAGGTTTCTGATGTATGTAAAAGCCTACTAAGTGAATTGGGTTGTTTATGGAGCATACCTTACAAGCATTACTCCTCTAACTTAGTCATTGTCTGGTTTCTCTTGATAGACATGGTTCTAGGTTTTACATCACTCTTTTTGTTCTAAGTGGTGCATGATTGCTTTTGACATTTAGGAAAATTTGGTTCAAACGAGAAACTGCATCATCTAGAGAAAGGACCTCAAGGATTCTTCAGTTATAATGTTAAAGGGTTGAGCTAAAAATTTCTGGGTTAGGATTCAAGATGGTGGTAGTCCAATAAACACCTTATCCAGACAGCTCCTTCATTTTAAACTTAAACCTATTAAAAGCCAAGCTATAACTGGAGCAACCATACTTGAACATAAATCCTAAACTGAAAAAATCCATATTTAACTATTTATAACTGGTAAGGAGAGTCAGATAGTGAAACTAAGAGAACATAAATACTAAAACAACATGAGGGAAAATATACACGTACCTGGGCCTATAAATATCTATTTAATCTGCCACAGAAAACATAAACCGGAACCTTCAGAATGTCAAATGAGCTTGAAGTTATAGAACTGCAACCAACAAAAAGTAAATTATCCGAAATAAGTACTCCAGAAAAAGATGTCATTGTAAAGAGACAGAGAACTGTAAAACAATAAGAAAGTTAAAAATAGATTGGTAAATCAAAGTTCGAACTAACCTGCTACATGGACAAGCTAAAAACAGCTTTATAGCCGCTACAGCTAGCTATCCAAAAATTTTCAGATCAACTGTCAAAAACTGGATCTTCAATTGAGCAGATTGCTGTACACTTAGATGAAATAGAATGCAGAACAAAAAATAATGAAATTAAAATTCAACAATGCCAGGGCGACTTGAAAGAAAAGAATAAGGATATTAAAGAGCTGTGGGAAAAGATCACAGACTTGGAAGCCAGGAGCCGGAGAAATAATCTACTGATACGAGGCATACCTGAGAAATATGATCAGGCTCAACTATCAAATAAAGACCGTCAAATAATAACATCACTCTTAGAAGCCAACACAGCTGTGGCCTCCATGATAATTGAAAGAGTGCAAGACTCAGACAAACCAAGACAAGTCTATGAAAGATTATTGAACTTTCAAGATACACAAAAAATACTAATGCATGCAAAACAAAAAAGGAATATATTATGGAATGGTTACAAAATTTCATTTTCACAAGACCTTCTTCTCCAAATTAAGTTGAATAGGCAGCAACTCTTCCCTTTCTGTGCATACTTAATTGAGAAAAGTGTGAAATTTCAGATGAAATACCCAAATACACTGGCCTTTCAATATAAAGACCATAAATATACATCAACCTCAGCTAAAGAAGCAAAATCTGCCTTTTTACAAGCTTTCAACTTCACCCCAGAAATTTAAACACTAACTCTAGGTAAATTAGATCGCAGTAAGATCCTAACATCATTTTGCAGCGAAAGCCTAAAGCTATATTAACAAATTCTATAAACTAAAATTTAGAAATAATCATTTTATATAATAGTACCTCCTTCCATTCAGACATTCTACACATCAGAAGTACTTGTGAAGCATCTGGAGCAACAGGGCAAAAGTAAGGTTAGTTCTAGTCTGTGGCCAATAAAGTTTATCCTTCTTATGGCATCCTAGATCTTACATGCAGATTCTCCACTGAATTGTCAGGAAAGTACGAAAGAATCGTGTTCCTGAAGTCGGCTGAACTTAATAATACAGGAAGGAAAAATATGATCTGCATAATTGGAGTGAATGTGTAAGTAATTAGGACTATTAAAATCGACCAGATCTGTTAATGCCAATGCAATGAGACAATATCTCTTGTACATCAAAGCTACATTCTCATTACTCTATTATACTGGCTCATGATTTTAAATTTTTGACTGGAAGATGAGGGACTAGCAGGAAAAAAAAAGGAAAAAAGAGAAAACGAAAAATCAACAAAAAGATCCCTATTGGACATCTAATTCATGCATGGCAGAAATGGGGGGGGGGGGACTCAAGGCTTTCCAATGTGATTATCTGATTATTATTCTGGTCATTATGTCTTTTTTTTTTTTTTTTTTTTTACTGACAATACTGGGGAAATTGAAAAAGAAAAGTTGTATTTAGGTCCATTTTTGACATATAATGAGTAAATGATTTAGCAGATTTTGTCTAGTTTTGGTCATAAACTGTTTTTATTAGTGCATGGTTGGCTGTTTGTGGGTATGTACAGTATGCTGCTTTATTGCTGATGTGGCTGCATTTATTAGGCTTAATACTATGTTTTGTGGGTTGCACTGCAATTTTTGTATGCTAAGATGGTTAACTCATGTAAAAATTAAATGCACATCGGTTAATGTTTAATGCAAGTGCTGGAATTTCATGGGCATTGCATAAGCTGAAGGCACCTGTGTATTTATAGAAGCTGGTAATAAATAATGAAGAAGTTACATATGCCCCAGTCAGATATGGATCATGTTCAAATAGGACCTAAGCAGGGTAAGGGTTTGGGGGCCCCCACCCCCACATCACCCCCCCACAGCCATTTCAGTGTCTCATTGGTTGTTTCTCCTTACCACAAGCATTGTTCAAACTTGTCGGTGTGCATGCTATTTTCTTCTTTATGCCTACAGTGACTGCGGATAATTGGATGCTCTGTTAGAAATTATACATCTAAAGAAATCCCAATCCCTATGCACCATGTGCTCCAGAGACCTCAACCTCATTACCACAATCAACAGAACAAGCTGGAGGGACAGGTTCATAACCCAGGCACAGCCCATGCTATGGAATAGACTTCCCATACATGTCAAACAGAGCACCTCAGTGATCCTCTTCATGAGAAATTTTGATGAGTGAATGGGAAATTGAAAATTCATCCTGAGAATCACTCCAGTGGCTCTACTTGACAGAGGCACTGGGAACTAAGGTTGGGTGGCATGATGCCAGGGTAATCCTAAGGCCTAGGATTGTAAAGCTCCAGGGCCATTAGCCAAGTACACACCTATGAACCTATGAACAGTCGGGTTTCATGACCAACAGACAAATGTGAGACAATACCCTTACACTTGATGCAATAATTCACTTACTAAACAAGAAAAGAATCCTAAATATGCTCTTGTACTAGATGCAAACAAAGTTTTGATAGTGTGAATCTAAAATGTCTCTTTAAAGTATTACACGTCTTTAATATACCCCAACAATATGTGAAATGGTTAAAGTTCTGTACAAAAATTCTTACACAACCATTTATATAAACAAAAAAAATCCTGACCAATACAAATTATTAATGGGACTAGACAGGGATGTCCCCTATCCCCATAATTATTCTACTTATATATGGAACCCCTCTTTTTACACTTGAATCAAAAAACTTGCCATCATAGTCCAAGAATAATTAATACTCTATTCCCTTTTACTGCATTTGCAGATGACTTAAACATATATTTTGAACTCCCAGATATGGATTTAAACAAAGTTATTTCAACTATTTACAAATTCTCTATGATATCAAATTATACAATAAACACTTCAAAGTCTCTTATTTTCCTGAAAAAATCAATTGGTTATAAAGAAAATTACTTCCCAGAAATAGACATAAAAATGAATTACAGTTTAAAATATCTGTGTGTAAATTTTGAAAACAACTGTAAAACTCTAATGCAAAACAACCTCCATAGAGCATGGATGAATATAGACAAACACATGGAAAGATGGAACAAACTTAATCTGCCTTTTTTGTCGAAAGCTGCAATTATAAAAATGAACATTCTTCCTAAGCTATTATTCTAATTCAATGTAATAAATACTAAAATTCCTAAAAAGTTTATTAAAAATTTAATAAGTACGTTAACCAAATTCCTTTGTCATCCTAAACAAATTAGAGTTAGTTATCAAAAACTGATATGCCCTAAAGAAAAAGGAGGATTGGGGCTTCCTGATATTATTTGTTCTAATAAGATATTGCAGACGTCTGAATATGACTCTAAAGAAACAGTCAGGACCCCTGCATGGATAAAAATATGGCATGACCACATTCAAAAAAACTGAAAATAAATCCCAGAGCCCTTCCTTTTATTAAAAAAGCAAATTTAAAAAATCTCAAGATACATCCTTTACTTAGAAACAATATAATGACATTCCAAAATCTTATGGAAACATTAAACCTAACTAATTTTCTAACTCTTCTCCAGTTAATACATTTTAATCCAAATATCACTCTTGACAAAAAATGATTAACTTGAACAAATACCCAAAAATTAAGAATTGGAACTTGTGGGACATACTAAAATATAAAGGTAAATCTACTGAAGAGATAAGAACTAGCTATAATTTCAACAAGAGCTGCAGAATTGTAATAAGACAGCTAAGAGAACTTGCATCTTCTCTAGTGGGTAATCTGGAAATGAATGAAGATCAATTTCACTTATGTGAGAGGCTGTTAAAGCTCTTGATATTAAAGAGGAAAATGGCATCAAATGTGTATAGCTTGATAAATATTAAATATCAGTCATCCCTGATATACTCAAAGTATTGGATCAATTTGAACAAAAATGACTCCAAAGATTAGAAACTTCAAGCAATCCATACTTTCAAGCTCACGCCCTTTAAAAAGCTTATTTATACACAATTAATGATTAATAATTATAATGCTTATCTAACCCCAGCTAAGTTAAATAAATACAAACCAGAAATCTCTCTGACATGTCAAACCTGTTTAGCTTCATGTGCTGATTTGCTGCATATTTTCTGGAGTTGTACATGCTCTTACATGTTATGGCATTCTCTTAGAGTGCAATTAGAAAAAATAGATTACAAGAAATCAACCTTATCTTGGGAATTCACAATACTGAATTTGAACAGCAATTCCTTTACTCTATCAACACAGAGATTATGTTTTAACTATGCTTTATGCCCTAATTAAACTATATATTGCACAAAACTGGTTAGACCGAGCACAAATGTCATGGTCTGGTTTCAGAATTATGGTGAATAAATACATAACGTCCCATAAGCTAGTAATGAATAATCATAACAAGAAGCAATATTATCTAGAATACCGGAGTCTACTTCTTGATCACATACTAAAAGACTAACCAAACATGACATTGGTTTAATGATTGCATATTAATGGGTCACTATATCCTACAGATCTAACACATACAGATATTTGTATGTATGACTATTTTAAGACAGGAATTTATGTCATTGTATATAGTAGAAGTGAGGCTGTAAGGTCATTCTTATCGCAGCATTTTTTTTTTTGTTTTTTGTATATATTGTATATAGTTATTTTAGTTGTTCTTTCTGTATACTTTCTAAATTGTCAGGTTTCACAAATCTCTTGTATTTTTTGTAACTCTCCACATGATATACGATTATGAAACGTTTTAACATACAGTACTGGTTTGTTGACAATTTGGTCAAAAATTAATAAAAATTATATTGCAAAAAAAAAATTTGTGGGTTAAATTTAGTTAGGCTCTGAACTTGCATTTTTGTCACCTGTCTGAGGATATTACAGATAATAAGTTGGTAGGGGGTCATTGATAATATCTGATATTTTTTTGTAGGAGTCTATGGTGTTGGGTTTGTTTGTGAGACTCTAGTCCAATGTAAATTCTATGTTAGTGTTTATGTGAACTCTGGCATTATCATTTATCAGTATTGTGAAAATGATTAAGCTGTTTTCCTTCTAGTCCATGTTAAAGTTATCCTTCATGTTTATTTCTTGGGGTGTGCTATCATTTGACCAGTGTAGGATGCCTTGTACAGTGGTTGCATTTTGGACTGGGGATATATAAGCCAGTGATACTTGCAGAATTTCTGTTATTGAGTTTAAGAGGATGGTGCAGTGGTGCAGCGGTAGCATTGTCGCCTCACAGCAAGAGATTCTCTGGTTCGATTCTCTGCTGGAGTGCCTTCTGTAAATGTATCTGTAGTAGAGACGGGTTGGAATTTGGGGTAGGATAGAGTAGGTGAACTGAGTAACACACAAGCATAGCAAGGATGACATAGACTGGGCCCCCACACCTAGTTAGCATTCCATTTCCCAAAACAATGAGTGCAGGAAAGTCAGTGGTAGGGTCAGATCTGCATGGATGTTTTTTTTTTTTCTGTTGATAGCCTGTTGTTTTTTCTTCATAGTTTTTTGCAGAAAGGAGTATCTGCTTAGCAGTAGGTGCATCAGAAGATAAGTGATGGCAAGTACCATATAACACAGGTGAGACATGATAACATAGGTGAGACACGACAAGACAATCACACTAAAGTAAACTAAACAAGAATGAGTATATAATGGCAAATGGGACAACAAATACTGAGACAGCTGCAGGGCTGGGATGAAAGGAAATAAAGAAAATGTGAAGTGCAGCTCCCAAGCATGTAACTGCATTATTGTTGCACTATCAAACAAATGCACAAATAACATGACTAGCCAAGCTGCAGTGAGTCCAGTCCTGTAAAGTAAGTGGTACAAACCTGGTTCATGGATTTATGTTAGCAAAGTAAACTGCATGACAGACCTGCACTGGTCAGGAAGGAAGGAAGGAAGGCCAGTGATTGACAACTTAATATGTGCAGGTACATACACATGAAAATATGTGTACAAGGTCACAGTGGCAAGGAGCTACTAGAAGTCTAAATCCACCAGCATAGATATATAGATGTCCTTCAGATAGCTGCATTCCAAGTAATTTCATAGGAACACGACTACATATAGAATGTAATGGCAAATATGGATATGACCAAAACGGCAGGGAATGTGAAGTGCAGATGTGTGTTGATACCAAAGCAAAAGTGACAATGTAGGACTGATTCTGGCACTGTTCGAGTGGTGCCAGAAAATGGTGGCTAGAGCTGATAATAATACTATAATACACAATGTGCAACACTGACAATGTGTACAGTTAAGGCAAGATGACACATGGGAAGACTTAGCAGATAGCATGGCAGCTGTACAATACTGGCTATGGCTGACGAAGGAAAAGCTTTGCAATGCTAACCAATGCGAAATGGTTTTACGACCACATATGACATGGAAGTAAGGGAAGCTGGTAAAATGTCATGCAAGGTCTACTTTAGGTAGGTGAATACAAACATATACAATTCAGACAATCTCTTATATAAGTACAATGGTCAGGGAGGAATGCCATTAGCTGTGTATAGTTGTGTCCTACTGGCAATAAGGTCAAATTTGTGGTGGAATAGTTAATCACAAGCAAAATGTGTATGTTACACAAGCAGGGGATATGTAAGGTTAACCAGTGTGTGCGTGTCACAAGGATGCAGTTAATGGAAGGTGGGGACATGAGGTAGGTGTGGAATAAACACTCAGGTAAAGAGATGCATGACAGTGAGCACATGTTGGCAGTCAGCCACCATAGAAAGTTGTACAGAATATACATATAAGTGTCATGTGTACTAGAGCATATGTCCACAGTGTTTTTTGTTTTTTAGTCTTTACTACAACATAGTAGTGTCTTGGTAAAATCATGCAACAATGTGACCGGATACATGTCCAGTAAGTGCCAGTTGTCTAGTAGGGTTTCTGTGTTTAACTTAGTATAAAGCAAGCAACTGACCTGCAGTAGTCAAACACAGTGTCATTCTTTGAAATGGTATACAGCCACAGGTAGACAGCTTAGACCCACATGTGTTATAATGCATAAGTCATGCAAAACAGGTACAACTATCCCCTACATATAACACACACAGATGAAAACATCAGGCAACCATGTCAAACCAAGTTTACATCAACCAGCCAACTTGATATGCATCAAGACATGCCTGGTGTACAAGGCCAAAAAGAAAGAGACACATCCTAATGCAGTCTCTGAAGACCATGTCTAACCAAGTTTACATCTAACAACCAACTTGATATGCATCAAGACATGCCTGGTGTACAAAGCCAAAGGGAAAGAGACACATCCCATCACAGTGTCTGTATAACTGTGCATACACGGCAGGTATAACTAGGAATATACATGCTACAGAGCAAAAGGCCAGAGATGGTAAGTTTGCATGTGACCACATCTCAAATGACAGCATGAAACAGGCAAACATAAGCCAGTCATAGCTGGCTAGTCTCTGCAGACTGCTCAGTGAGTGTGATACATCCATTGTGAAGAGATGCACAGAAATCTCTGCGGTGCAGTATGAAAATGGCAACTGGGTCCCATGATATATGTGCAGCTACAGTGGTCAGAGTCTAACAACAGGTTGGGAGTACAAAGTATGTCTGAATATCCCCAAATATTTCTGTAAAACCCGAATGAGAAATGCCAGATTATATAGCAGTATGTGTGCTGATGATTTCAAAACTGGATTGATTATCAAATCCCATAATTCTGCTCACATTTTCCAGCAAGAGCTTGACCAAGCAAATTATTGTTGTTTTAATCATGGGCTTATCCTCAACACTGAGAAATCCAGCATAGATTTCTTGGATAAATCTAACATCACTACTGTTTACCCTCTATACGACTCCACTTAAAGTTGCACAGTCGTTTGGGACTCGAACATGTAGGTTGATAACCATATCAGCTTTTACTACCATTTGTCTGTAGTGGTTAGAAAATCCTTCTAACTTGCACAATTTATCCTTTATGGTATCTTACCAAGGGTGAAAGATGTTATATCCATGCTTTATTCATCTCTTATTAGGTCAATAATTGAATATAATCCACCATTTAGCATGCCCCATTCTAGGCACCAAAACCAGCTTAAGACACCTCAATGTTCCTTTACCAAAAATATATTAGGTCTCAGTACTCTTAGCTACTTTTATAGACATAAAGCTCTGCCCCTCTATTCAGTGTCATGCATATTCATGGGGGGGGGGGGTGATCTCTGCTTAGCTTTCTGTGATATGAATGACCCAGTACTCTGAACTCCATCACCTAAGTAGAGCCAACAGTAAGGTGGACACCTGATCTACAGAACTGAACTTATACTACTACATCAACAACATTTTGGCTTTTGCCCCAGGTCATGCCTGAAATGGGTCTTTGGTCTAGTACATCTACTTGGTTAAAAAATACATCAATAAAAATAACATAAATAAATAAATAGACAACATCAAATGGCATGCAGATACTTAACCCAATGGGTACCATATTTCTAGAATAGTCTGACCTTCCCTATCAGGCATATTCCTTGCTAGCAACCTTTAAAATCAATCTGGATAACTGGATGGGTGATCATAAATTTTTATGTGGTTATGTGGAGAAAGTCTACTTAATGGGTAACACTGTAGGTCTCCCACAGTTTTGGGTGATGTGGCTAAGATTCATGATGGTCTTGCTTTATCAAAAGTGCAGTAAAAACTGTGAACACATGTTATTGCCATGTTGGACAACTTACTAAACTCAAAGTCAGCATGCAGTGGAAGAGGTTCATGCAGTGAAACACAACATGTGCACTTGTGGTTACATGAGACAGGCATGTGCACACATGGGATTTTTGAAAGTTATGGCTAGTACTGAAATGCAAATGAACACAGTTGAACAGACATGATGTGCCATGTGACCATAGCCAACATGGGGCCTGACTCATAGCAATGACATCATCACCCAGAACAAACATAGTGTGAAATTAACATAGTAGTGATGAAGATATTATAAACTCAGTGCCTTTAACACAGAAGCAGCATAATGGTAGCGGTTCATGTAGGTGCACAGGTTCATAGGAGGTTACTTGGCTAATGACTCTAGAGCCTTTATAAGCTTAGCCATGTCATACATGTGCTCCCTGATTGAACATTGTTAGATGGTTCCTTAACTGACCATTGTTAGATGGTTTGATTATTTGCAGAGTGAATCTATGATAAGCACTGGCTGTCCCTGTCCATGAGGGGCATAGGTGGCACCCCAGGAGTGAATTTACGGTCTCCCATCTAGTTGTCCAGGTTGCTCTTAAATAGGGTCATTAAGGAGCTTTACTTACATGAACTGGGAGTTTATTCCAGAGTAGCAGCAGTCTCTGTGAGACATATCTGTCTCTCTAGCATGTTTTGTTTGTCCAGGCTGTTCTTAAATAGGGTCATTAAGGAGCTTTGCTTACATGAATTGGGAGTTTATTCCAGAGTATCAGCAGTCTCTGTGAGACATATCTGTCTCTACAGCATGTTTTGTTTAAGTCAGCTAAACTATGGAATCTCCCCCACCTCCGCTGTGCTCACACCCACTCTAATATCAAATGTCTCCTCCATTTGTACCTTACTTCACACTGGGACTGCTCCTGCTTCCTTCCCACCTAAATTATACTGTCGTCTCTTTAAAAACTCCCTTCAATTTAATCGACTATCACCTCTGATTGCTAATATTATTGTTAGAACAAACACTAAACTTGTTCAAACACTTTATGAGTTGTACTTTTAATTATATTCCCTGTATTACTTTTGACTTTATCTATATTTCAACATTTGTATTTTTAAACATATACTGCCTGATTTTATATTTGAATTTAAATTGTATATTTATGCTTTTGTATACTATGTATTCCATACTGCACTTATGTTATACTCTGTTAGCTGCTTTTGCAGCTTTTCTCACCAGGCCTCCACTGAAAATGGGTTCTATTGGCCCAGTGGACTTCCCTGGTCATCAAACTGGAAATACATAAATAAATAAAGTCACAGACTAGGTTGAGATCTCTGGATCAAGTGACTCTTGTCGCATTTGATTTGTTAACTTGCATCTTTTCCAATATGGCAGGTTTAGAAATTGCTGTGTAGGCCAAGCAGAGGTTGCCTCTCAGCAGCCTGTAGGACACAAAGTACAGTGACAGGGCTTTCAGTCTTTCCATTTAGGTTATGTTTTGGAGTCCCTGAATTCTCTTGGTCAGGAACCTGTGTGGTTTTTCTAGCTGCTGCAGGTGTTTGGTGAGGTACATACAAAATGGAGAGTTGTACTCTATTAGTGGTCTGATGAGGGTGGAGTACAGAGGAGTTATAACATCCTTGGTCTTGGATGCAATGGCCTTATTTATGAGTTGTGCAAAATAAAAGGCTTTCCATACCACTGTGGACACATGATGTATTGAACTTAAACTGCGACTGCTATTAACTTGTGTTCCCAAGTCACTCACCACTGGGTTTGAGCTTGGGGGTGGTGCTGCCTATATTATAATTTGCAGGGGATACCTCTTTGCCAAAGGTGGCAATGATGCACTTCTTTGTATTAATTTTAGACTGTGGCTTTGGCACCAGTCATTTGTTTGAGTTAACCCCTTCTATAATATGCTCATATCTTTATGGACCTCAATGAGTGTTCCCAGTTTGCACTCATCTGTGAACTTGGTAAGCCAGAGGCCATCTACTTTCGCCTGGACTTCCAAGAAATAGCTTCCAAAAAGTAGAGGACACACCACAGAACCTTGTGGTACCCCACTGGTAACTGTTCTACTGGTGAAGGTGGACTCCCGAGCTTTGGCAGTATGGGTTCTGTCAGGGAGCCAGTTGGCTACCCATCTAGTGACATATGGGTTAATCCCTAGTTTTTAAAATTTCTTCAAGTCTTTTGGGTTTCTAATACCATGATGGAATGGACCCCATTCCTAAGTCAAAGAATGATTAAAGTTCATGAATTTAGTATTGTTTCAGTCTTTGATGTCATCCAGAAATGCTCTTCACAGCACCAACAATGTACCCAGTAATGACTCTTTCTGCAATTTGTATGAGGTTACATGTATTGGTAACATATCTAAATATGATTACAGATTCTTTTATATGAGACCTCCTGCTCCTACTACTATTGGAACTGTCTGGGTATCTTTCTTCCACATTGCTCTCATTTCTGCCTGCAAATCTTGATATTTTATAACTTTTTGACCCTGTGTATGCAAAACACTGTAGTCACTGGGTATGGTGAGTTCAATGATCAATGCTCCTTTTGTCTTATTTTCATGGACCAGTATATCTGGTTTTCTAGCATATATCTTTTGAACTGTTGGTAATGGGTGATCCCATGTGATATAGACTTCATCATTTTCTATGATGATTTGTGGATCATGTTTCCAGAGTTTTTTTCAGCCATATTAATACCATAATATTTGTACAATCCCCAGTGCAACAGTCTTGCCACATTATTATGCCTTTAAGTATACAGTCCTTCTGCCATTAGTATGTCACAACCAGCAAGAAGGTGTGCAACTGTTTCCAATTCTGTTTTACAAAACCAACATTTGTCTGTTTCTCCCACGTGTTCAATGGACTTTGTAAACCAACGTGTTTATAGCCCACTATCCTGGGCCGCCAATATTAACCTTTCTTCTCTTGGATTGAATTCACCTCCTTTTAACCATTCCTGCATTCAATCTTGATCAACATGAGGTTCTTCCAGAAATTTTATCTACTTGCAAATATATTAATGCATTTTTCACATTTCTTGCTTTCTCATCTGGTCCTTCAATTTATATTCCATCTTTTGTTTTTTGGCACATTCAGTTGCTGCCTGATTTTTTTCTACTCCTGGTTTTATTTCCATTCCTGCTTGACACCAATATGCTTCTGTTAGACTAAGCAGAGAAGTCATCTTAGATTTATTCTCCTCATGTTTCAAAACTTTCACTATGTTTGGGTCTTGTGAGGTCAGCAGATATGTGTGCAGTCCCACGATTGCAAATCAGGTCTATATTAGAACATCAAAGTATGAAAACATCGAACATTCTAATATCGAACCCAAAACAGCGAATGCTGAAAATAGCGACGCTGCAGAACATTGAATTTTTTCCTAGGGAAAGAATTTGGTTGTCCGTTTCTGTGGCTTCACTATTTTCAGCACTCTGGTGGAAAGTTACGGGTCGGGTACAGGTAAGTGTGCGATTGTGCAGATGTTAGGTTTAGGGCACAGGTTAGGTGAGTTAGGGTTAGGGTGTGGGTGAGGTGGGTGTGTGATAGTGACAGACTTTAGGGTTAGGGTGGGATAGGTGAGTTAGGGTTAGGGTTAGGGTGTGGGTCAGGTGAGTGTGCGATGGTGACTGACCTTAGGGTTAGGGTTTGGGTTAAGGTAAGTGGATAGCTAGGAGTGTATGCACAGTTTAGTGTAAGCTTAGATGTAGGATTTTAAGTGTATGTGTGTGGATTGCTTTTTTTTGGTGTGCTTGTGTTGTGTGTGTCTTTCTTGGAACAGCAATGTTTTTCCCTGGGAAAAAATCACTGTTCTAAGCCTTCAATGGTTTTGCACTTCAAGGTTAGAAGTTCGAACGTATGGTGTTCGAACTTCTGCCATTTCGTAGAAGTGATATTGACCCTTGCAAATCTATACATGTAATCAATTTCAAGGAGGCCCATCCCTCCTTCAGAATGGGGAATATATAATCTTGGTATGCACTGATTTTTATAAATCATTTGGTGAGCATGAAGCATCATTCTTTTTTCCTGTCTAATCTATCCAAAAGGTTTTGGGGCAATCAGTCATTCCAAAACTGTAAGTTAGGACAGGAAGAGCAATTGGTTTATAGGTTAAATTTTGTTCCTAGATGTCAACTCTGTTTTCAGGATTAATTTAAGTGTTCTAAAGTATTCCTTACTAAGTTTCATTCTCAGTTGTTCATGTTTTATTGTTGATCCTTCATCAGTTCCCAAATATTTATATGTTCTCTCTTGCTCAATTCTTTTATATCACATTCTTGTCCCAAACTGATGTTTTCTTGGCGCTGCTGTTTTTCTTCTTTAAAAGTTGCTTTTGCACATTTATCAAGATAAAATGACATTCTTATATCATCTGAAAAAGTTTTGACAACTTACAGTTGTGCTTTCTTTTCTTCATCTGATGAGCTATACAGTTTTAAATCATCGGCAAAGAGAAGATGAGAAGTCTTTGCACTTTGTTTTTTTTTTATGAGCCAAATTATAGCCATGACCTAAGCTTTTAAGTAGACAGCTTAATGGTTAAGGGCAAGACAGAATAGCAACAGTGACAAAAAGTTACCGTGGCATATCCCCCTTTGAATTTTTATCCCTAGGATAATAATTTGTCCTTTATCATGGCTTAATTGCAAAGTGGTCTGCCACTGTTTCATGGTCACTTTAATGCAGTTGATCAGTGTAGGGTATATCTTATACATTTTTAAGCACTCTTTTATCCATGAATGTGGGACACTATCAAATGCCTTTTAGTAGTCAATCCATGCTATACTTAGAGTTTTCCGCTTTTTACAGTTCTTCACTAAAACTTTATTTTACAACAAATGATCCCCAGCTCCATATAACTTTCATTAATTGTCCTTTTGTTCTATTGCCATAATTGAATTTTCTTCTAAATGTCTATAAACTCTGATAACATCTATTCCAGTGTATAGCTTATAAGTCATCAGAAGGCAAGTTATTGATCTATAATTTTAAGTGTAGCTTGCAGGTTCACTCAAGTAGGAGCATTGTTTTTTCTGTTGTTAGCCATGTTGGTGTCTGTTCAGAGTATTCATATAAATAGTTCTTACTCATGGCTATATCTTCATGCAAAGATGTTAATACGTTTAACCAGAAGTTAGGTACTGTATCTGGGCATGGGGTTTTCCAATTAGAGGCTTTTCTTACCTTTGTTTCAATCCCATTTTATATCCTGTACCTTTAAGTTTCTTATGTTTTCTTTTACTTCTGCTTTCCATTTAACATCTTTATGTTCCACAGGATCTTTATCAGTACTTCTCCAAAATATATCTATTTCTTCTTTTTGTGGTTTTTCAATTCCTTTTACCTTGTTTTCCAATTCTCTATAAAACTTTTTTGGGTCATTAATAAATTGATTATGCTGTATTTTTCCTTTATATTTATCTGTATATCTTCTAAGTGTTTCCACCTGTGCTGAGACTTTTAGTTTATTTGTGATAGTGCATGATAGATCCTGATCTGTTCTAATACTGTGCATTGCTTTTGTCACATCTTTCTTTCTAAGTATGTTTGTTGATCTGTTCCCTCTTCTATACTCTTCTAACAGTGATACTTCTTTTTTTAAATCTTTTTATTAACTATTTTTATATACAATACAGAATGGTAACAAGCAATGTAGAGTCAAAACAACAAAAATATGCATAAACTATATATAACAACTATCTATTTACAGGTATGCCTTATGTCCAATATAGAAGATATGTTTACAGAGTTAAGTTAGAATGAGAACAAATAATGTGTCCCAATATTCAGTAAAGTTTAAGCAAAGTTTTTGAGTGTATTTCAGATATTTGAGAGCAAGTGTTTGATAGCAAGTTGTTTAAATCCATCCTAAGTGAGACGAGATCTGTCCTTCCAGTTAAGAGTGATATAGAATTTGCTAAGGGAAAAGAGTGTTATTAAGATATGAGTCTGGAGTTTAGATAATCATGCAGGGGGAATATGTAATAATGCAAATTTCCAAGACAGAGTCATTTTCTCATATCCCATTTTTTCCAGTTGTACTCTCTGGGAGCACCAGAATTTGTAAGAACATTTACAGCCCCAAAAATGTCAAGCAAGTCAGCGTTGTGATTGGTACAGTGGGCACAGAGGGGAGAGGAGGAGGAGGGATAGATTTTAAAGATTTTAGAAGGTGTGAGGTACGCATTGTTTAAAATCATAAGTAGTTGGGTATAGTTTACGTTTTTCTAAGTGGAATGAGTTTCAAGGAAAGTTGAATAGCTTGGGAGATGTGGTTAGAAGAGATGGAAGGATCTTGGTCTTTTCAATAGTTTGAAAGGGTAGTTAATTTTGGGTTTGGATAGAAAGAATAATTTTGTATGAATTGGAGATCATTTTCTTCTTAAGTGTAAGGAGGTTCCATATGGATTTACAGGCTTTAATGTCATTTAGCATTAGAGAGGTATCTTCCAATGTGTTACGACAAAGGTCAAGGATTTGTCTCAAAATGGTTGTGTAGCTTTTGGGTAGTGACGTGCAGTCTTATATCAGCAAAGGAATTATTTTTGAAAGGAAAGAGATGTGTTATAGTTAACTCTCTAATAAGGGGGAAATTTTCAAGATTGATCAAATTGTTGTTCAGTTTTAGGTTGGGGTAGGGACGAAAAGGTTGCAAGGTATTGGAAGCATTGAACAGTTTCAATGATTTCAAAATCCTTTGGAGAATAATTATTTCATGTTTTATGGTTGAGTGTAATTTGAAGTTTTTTAGGTTTTCTGAATTGAGGAAGGGGGACGCTTTGTAATTAAACCTGAATGTTTTATTATAGTTATAGTATAATTTTACCCATGCAGGGGACCAGGTAGATGACTTGCAAGCATAATTGGATATTGTTAATATTTTGTTACCATTGATAATATTGTAATAGAGTTTTAAGTCAGGTAAGCTTAAGCCACCCTTGTCTTTAGGAAGAGTTAGTGTACTATAGCTAGTTCTGGTTGATTTGGGAGACCATAGGAATTTAGAGAAAGAGGAATGGAGAGATTTAAAAATGTATTATGAATAGTTATTTTGAAGCATTGAAAACATAAAGAAGACTCGGTAAAATGTTCATTTTGATTATAGCAGCTTTGGCAAGAAATGGGAGGTGTAACTTTGCCCATCTGTTCAAGTACTAGTGGATGTTAGATCGAAGTTTGGCAGTGTTGTTCAAATAGATTTGGTTGGGGTCTTGATGAAAGGAAATGCCTAGGTATATTAAGGAGTGACTGATTTTGATTTGAGAAGAGGAGGGCAGGTAGGTAGTTGACAGAAAGGGTTCAGGGTGAAGATGGTTGATTTCTCTAAATTTAGTTTCTAATAGGAGAATCTCGAGTATTTATCAATTGAGTCTAGTATTTTTGGAAGGTTGGAATTAGGGAAGGAGTAATAAAGGTTAAGTTCATCAGCAAAAGCTGAGAATGGGATTTTAGTATTGAAATGGGTGGGGATATGGTGAAATATTTTTTGGGTGATTAGCAGGAAAAGATGTTCAATATAAAGGTTAAATAGGTAGGGAGACATTGGGCACTCTTGTCTAGCTCTATTTTTAATATCAATTAAAGAAAAATGATTGTTGTTAATTTGTAAGATAGTATGGGCATTAGACTATAGGGTTTTAATAAATTGTATGAAAGCTGGGGGGAAACTGAACCTAAGAAGATTGGATAGGAGGAACTCTACATTTAATCTGTCAAAGGCTTTAGAGACATCAATAGCCAGAGTATATATGGAGTTCTGAGTAGGAGAAGATAGATCTTGTATGATGTATGACAGTTCTTGTATGAAATGGGTCGCTGTCAAAAACTATACCTGATAACATTATTTATTGTTTGTTTTCTACTATATGTTATGCTAAATGTTAACAGTTTTTTTTTTCTTTTTTGTACGGTTTGTCAGGAGTTGTCAGTTGTGGAATGTTAACAACTATACCTATCTCATAGTTTAATCTCATGCTGAAATTTTATGGTTATATTATATTATACTGTTTATCCTGCCTATACATTTTGACGAGTCTCCACAAAATGAAAAAGAAGACTATATTTATGTTGCTTTCATGCAGCTCACCATGGGTTGTGGCATTTTTTTTACCATATTTAGTTATTCAGTTATATCTTAAGTGAGATTTACCAAGATCACGCCCAGTCCTATTCTCTACCTTACTCTCCTATCTTTACTAAGAGCTAGAGATTTTGCAGGTAATATGTTAGGTAGTTATGCTATCTATACTCTGTATATATTACTTTTTAACTTTGGGATTACATGTTATTAAAAATACAGTGTAGATCACCTACTTACTAACTTTTTCAGTGTATATAACTTTAGATCTTGATCACCTACATTCCCTTTCCCTTCTGGGCTAAGTAGATTTGTAATCAGGCACAAGGTAATTGCAGGAAGAGACTTACACCTATGTCCCTAAACATTAAGACATTTCCTATCATATTTCTCCTGCTTCTCCTTTCCAATTTAACTAAAAACACTCCAGCTCTAGGTGGACAATTGATTCATGGGATATAAATCTAAAGCCAGCATAACTCTGGTGCAGGAATCACATTTATTACCTGAACAATGGAATTTGGCTCTCAAGAAAAAATGGATTAAGTCCATCATAGCCTCTGGCAAAAATATGAACAGCTCAGGGGTACCTATCATAATCAAAGAAAACTTCCTCCAGGAAATCAAAATGTATGACTCCAGTACTGAGGGAAGGTGGTGTTACATAACATTCAGCTGTCCACACCTTGACAAACATATTATATTGTTACTCTTATGTGCCCCTTGTGCCAAACATCACTAATTTATCATGACTATTTACAAACTCTTCTCTTCCTTTCCTATTATTACATTCTAGATGGAGACTAGAATTCTATTCAAGATCCACTAACTGACAGAACAAACACCAAAATGAAACATAACAACTATGCTTCTTTAGCCATAATGGAACTTAAAAATTACTTTTATTTATTTAATCCCTATACCTCTCAGTCCAATAATACCCCCAATAATAAATTCACTTTTTACTCTCACTGCCATGAGATGTGGTTCAGGATGGACTTTTTCCTTGTTTCTAATATTCTTCTCAATTTCAACATTTTATTTCATACTGAACCTAGACTCCACTCAGATCACTCCAAGATTACTCATAGCTATTGGCTGGTCCAAAGACCTGACTAATAGAAACAGAGGGGTTCCTATTAGAATGATGAGAACGCATTTTGTCGAATGCATTTTCGTCGACACATAAAGAGCGAACAGGCAAAACAGCGAACTGGCTGTTCAGCAAATTCTTACCCTGTGAAAGAAGTCACTTGACCGCTTTGTTGCTTTGCCATGTTCTGCAGTGTAGTATGGTCCCTTGTCCCGTATAGCTCCCGAGCGTGAATGTGCAAAAGTTACTGACTTTAGGGTTAGGGTGCAAGTTAAGGTAAGTACATATGTATGAAAGTGTTTACTGTTTTTTTTTTTGTGTTAGATGTATGGTTGAGTTACGTGTGTCAGTGTTTTCAGCTGTTTATTTTTGTTTTGAGGGGGGTATAATTAGGGTTGAGGTAAGTGTGTATGTGTTTGGAACTGTTGACATAAATGTGCAAGAGTTACTGATCTTAGGGTTAGAATGCGGGTTAAGGTAAGTGCATATGTTTTAAAATGTTTACTGTTTTTTTTTTCCATTAGATGTATGGCTGGGTTAGGTGCGTATGTGTATTTAGTTGTTTACTGTTTTTTGGGGGTTGGGGGTTACAATTAGGGCTAGGGTACATGTGTATGTATTTGGAAATATTTAATGTTTTTTTTTTTTTTTTTTGGTTGGAACAGCGATTTCTTTCCCTAGGAAAGAAATTGCTGTTCTGTGTATTCGACATTTTCAGCTTTCTCTGAAAATATGTCGATGAAATACCGTTCGCTGTTTTCATAGTTCGATGTTTCAATATAGACCTGAAACATAGGCCATAGCTGGTCATTAAATCTTAATTTAATAAACAACAAAGAATTTCTACAGGAAGTTGCATATATCCTTGACCAAGCCTTGAACTCTATTGAACATAACCAACACCCTTTGACATCTACTGGGCCTCCATCAAATCCCTGATCAGAGGCACTCTCATCAATAAAGCATCGAATTATAAAAAGAAAAAAAAAAGTATCTCCTCCAAGAATCTTCTATCAAAAACAAAATTAATAAGCTTGAGACTCACCTTCAATCAAATTTTGATCTTGAATCTGAAAAACAATTAATCCATCTATCTAAAGAAAAAGCTTCTGGACCTCAACAATAAAAACGTATCATTTCACGAAATAAGATCTCTAACAGACTACTCAAAATGTTCCATCTTGCCCTTAAAATTCTTTGCTAGATTAATTAATCAAAACAAACTCTCCCCAAGTATAACATAAATATTTTATCACGGTAAGAGCTACTATAAAAGTCAAGATATACCTGACATTTTGAACAAATATATACTGGCTCATATAATTAGATATAGAAACTTTTTTGAACCAACTAACTTTCCCTAAACTCAGCCCTGAACAACAAACAATACTATCATCTCCCATTACCCAACAAGGAATATTCATGGCTATCAACATGCTTAAACTCAATAAAGGCCTGGGTCCTGATGGCATTATCGCAGAATTTTACAACGCTTTTTGTAAAAAAAATATCTCTCTTCCTTCTCCATCTACTTACCTATATTACTCACAATGGAATAAAAGACTTATAGTTAAATGCCTCTAAAATGATATTCATTCCTAAATATAATTCGGATCTTAACAGTGACACTTCTTGTCTTAATTGCTTTATAGTTTTCTCTTTTCGATACTTCCATGATGGTATTCAATTTCTCCCCTTCCTTTTCCTCTCTACCCAGTGTTCTATGATAGAACATTATCAGTTATCAGTCAGTAATTTATCCCTAGCTGGGATAGTTTCTTAATGATACCATAGTGGGAGATTGTGTCATAAGCCTTGGCTAAGTTAAGATAGGTAGTATATACTGTGTTGCCTTTGTCCAGGGTTTGGTGACATTCTCAAAGAATTCCTCCAAGTTTACAAAGCATGATCTTCTCCTAACAAAGCCAAACTGGGTTGGGTTGAGAGTATGAAGGTTGCCTATATCCTTGTCGATAAATTCCATGGTGATTCATTCCATGGCCTTGCAGATAAGTCTGGTTAGGCTTATGAGATTATTGTTCCCAGGGTCTGTTGATAGATCCCCTTTGTGCATGGGGATTACAGTTGCTATTCTCCACTCTTCTGGAACAAGGACATTGCTCACACTATAGTTAAAGAGACTGCCAATTGGGTCTGCTAGGTCATGTCTTAGGTTGCTTAGTAAGTAGCCCGGGATGTTACCTGGTCCCATAAAGGCCATGTTTTTTGGCCTTGGAGAGTACGAATATGACCTGCTCTTTGTAAATACTGGGGAAAGGATGGGTGCCAGGTATGCTTTGGTGTATGGTTGGTGTGGACAGGGGGGTGAAAGTTACACCAAATATGTCAGCTAGCAGGTTGGCAATTTCCTCAGGGTAAGTGTGAGTGATACTTCACTATGAGTTCGGCACATAGCTGGATATTCCTTTTTAGATTTTGGACATAGCTAAAGAATGGCTTATGTTAATCGTTAGCTATGGAAGCTAATTTAGCCTCATAACTAGATTGAGAGAACATTACCAGAGATCTGATTTGCTTGTTCAAGCTGTGGATGGTATTCTTTCTCTGCTGACTAAGTTTCCTCTTGTTCTTAGATATCAGTTCCCTCCTGTTGTTATGTAACCTGTTTATATGTGAGGTCCACCAGGTGGCTTGTTTGTATGAGAGCACTTGGTTTTGAGCCTGTCCGGTACAGCAGAGTTAAGACAGTTGTTTAAGTGGTTATATAGGCTATTTGTGCATTTCTCTGCATAGGAGTCATTGTTGGCTGTGTTATCAGGGGGGTTTGAAACTTTTCAAACCATCGCTTAGTAGGCTATAGTTTGTTTTGGAGAAGTTTCTTATTTTTATTGCTTCTGTGGAGGTGCCAGTTCTGATTGCTATGATGAATGAGACAGATTTATGGTCTGACCTTACAAGTGAGGGCAGAACACAGGTGGTAGTGCAGTGTCCCCCCCCCCATATTGGCGAGGACTAAGTCCAGAACATTTGAGCCCCTTATGGCGTGCAGACAAACTTTTCCAGAGTATCTGTATTAACAAAGTCCAGAAACCTCAGGGAAACTGAGCTTGTGTTCATGTGCCTCACCCACTTGAAAGAAGGATGGTTTAAATCTCCCATGACCAAAGTGATTGGGTGCATAGTGAGTGACTCACGAAAGTCCAGGTAGGTGGTGTGCTTCTCATGGTTCGTGGTGGGGGACCTGTAGTTAGCAATGATGTGGTAAGGTGTTTTTTTCTATAGTTATTTGAACCTGAAGTAGCTCAAGAAAGTAGTACTGTTTATCCAGTCTAGAGGTGTATTTGGATTTAATGAAGATGATTACACCTCCATCTTTGGTTCTTTCATGCTCATTTTCAGTTCTGAATGTGTGGAAGGAATTGTAGCCTTGCACAGCTGGGGTGATCTCTGTGGCCTTGAATCAAGTCTCAGTGACTGCAGAGACATCAGCATCTTTCAAGGTGAAGACAGCTTCCTGGGAGTGCAGTTTCCTGTTTAGCCTCCAAGCATTAAGTAGCATAACCTTGAGTTTGTCTGCAGTGGATTTTTTATGTCGGACGTATTGTTGTTTTGGTATTGCCTACAAAAGGCACTATGGGGAGGCAAGCATCTTTACCAGTAGTCAAATGCCTAGAGGAGACAGGTGAAGACCATCTCAGGCATAGCAATGTGGTCTGTTGACAGTGTCTTCCCAGTCGAACAGATATTGGATAACCCTGGACTTGACAACAGAAGCTAAGCCAATTGTTGAACTTGATCATTTTTTTTCTTTATATTTTGGCATCATCCTGGGTGAAGGTAGAATACTGCGTAGAGTTAAGGACATACCTGCCTGGGACATATAATCTGAGAGTTCAGTCATTGTCTCTCTTCATATAGTCTTGGGGGGTACATCACAAATCATTCACCCCAACATGTACTATGGCAGATTCATAACGGTAATTGTTGTTGAGTGACTTGAGTGCATGCGTGATTTGACAGATTCTCGCACCTGACAGGCATCTGACCATGACCTTCTCCTTGTCCAACCAGTTGACAGGACATCTTTGTATGTCACTATGGAATCTTATATGACCAGGACATTTGGATTTGAGGTGTTCTGCCTTAGGGGCGTATTCCCTGAAACACTGGCATGTGTGTTGTTATGTGTAGTAGATTTTGGTCATGCTCTAGTAGGTGTGAGTTGTTTGCACTTGGGATGGATCTGGTCTTTTTTCAGGCTCTTAGTGAGTACATCTGTCTATGCGGGTTTATGTGTCATGAATTTATTTTGTGTGAGAGGAGAGGTGTCTGTCTTGACAAACTGTGTTTGATGTCTTATTTATTGTTACATGACAGAAGTGATTCCAGTTTCAAAACATAGTTACATCTCTCACATAATGTATTTGTTTGCTGTAGGAGCAAATGGTTGTCAGTATACATGAGGCAATTACTACATTGTCACAGGATGCCCATGTCAATCAGGTTGGTTGGAGAAATGTTGGGAAACTGACTGTCCAGTGTAGCATGTTAAACTGTAAGTACTGTTAGGGGTGGGCAAGTTAGATCAGCTTTTGCTCTAGGGTTATCAGGGGGACTTATTCTACTGAGGATTAGGGATTAAAAAGTGTGTCAATGCTGCTCAGTCCTCAGCTGAGTTGCCGCAGTGCAGCAGTGAAGCCTGGGAGAGTTTCCACTGACTGTCCTCTAGGAAAAAAGATGTATCTAGACAATTGCATCTATACAGGGCAGCTACACACAAATGCAAGGCTTAAATACAAGTGAAGGAATTTAAACAGTTTTAACATAGATTACTGATAGGAAAGCCCCACACGGAACCTTATTCCAGCAATCCCCAACTCAGATGGGTCCTGATCTACACACTTCTGCCACAAGGGTGCAGGGAGGCCCTCATAGTGTAAGATGGCTGGTTTTAGTGCTCAGGTGATACCAAGCTGTCTAGTTCTACAAGTTTGACTCTAGCCTATGCTATTTAATGCAGAAGTAGCAATGATACAAAGTGCAGAATGAAGCAATCTCAGCAGCAAAAAACAGTAAAAATGAAGCAGCAGGTCAATAAAATATAGTACACAAAGTGCAATACAGGCTTAAATTATTATTATTTTTAGAAATTGTCAGTGGATGCTTTGGATTTCTGTTCAGATGCACTCCAGACCACTGGCTAAGAATGTCAAACTCTGAGCAGCTTTGGTAAACTGAGTGAAACCCACACAAATGCAGTGCTTAAATACAAGCAAATTTAAACAATTTTTGCGCAATAGGAAAGCCCCACAAAGAGCCATTTTTCAGCAGCCCTCAACTCAGATGGGTCCTGATTTACACACTTCTGCCACAAGGGTGCAGGGAAGCCCTCTTAGTGTAGGACGGCTGGTTTTAGTGCTCAGGTGATACCAAACTGTCGAGATTCAGCAAGTGTGACTCTAGCCTATGCTATTTAAGGCAGCAGTAGCAATGATACAAAGTGCAGAATGAAGCAGTCACAGCAGCAAAAACAGTAAAAATGAAGCAGCAGTTCAATAAAATGCAGTACACAAAGTGCAATACAGACAAATTATACTTACTTTTAGAAGGCTTCAGAGGATGCCTTGGGTTTCTGTTCAGATGCACTTCAGACCTCGGGCTAAGAATGTTAGAATCTGAGCAGCTCCAGTAAACTGAGCATAAACTCAGTGTAAACAGCACCCTAAGCACATAAATTGAGCCATTCAGGACCGAAAGATGGCGTCATAAACCTTTACTATCACAGATAGCGTATGTGTAGTACTTTGCCACTGGGCACTGAGATATATGACCAGTAGAACCTACAGGGCAGTAAGCATATCATGTACCCATAAGAATACTGAACTATGCCACAAACAAGCACAGTAAAGCAAATACGGCATGGGAAAATGTAATGGAGAGGTAGCACAATATGTCAAACTAGACATTCTCAATTCAGGAGTTCCACAGCTGCAGACATACTTACAAATGAGATGTGAAATTGTCTAGCTAAAGAATGCTGAAGATGCAGAAATAACAGGTGTACCTCAACTACATTTATCATTAAATCTTTTTGCCTACAATAGTGCTTGCCTGTCAGTCAAGAATAGCTTAGAAAATGATATATAGGCACACATGGCAAATTAAAAATGGCAATGTAACACAAATAGAAAATTATTTCTACTGAGAGGTGTCCTTCCTTGCAGGGATAACTATCCTTTGTAGGGTCACAAAATTCAGAGGCATCTCCTTGACCATCTCTTAGAATGGGACTAGCAGTTGGGGCAGAGGTTTAAGGAGTTGATAACAAGCTGCTTCCTATGGTCAAGAGGTCTAGGTTTGATTCCCTCAGCCTCCTAACTGTGAAATTCTGAATATGTCACTTAACCATACAGTGCTCACTACTGAGTCTCAGAAAGGTTCAAAGTCATCAGTGCTCTAGCATGGTTAACGAATATCCTAGAACAGTTTTAACATCTGCTCCTGAAATACCTCATGGAGCACCTGTGCATCTCCTTATTAACAAGAGCCTCTGAGTAGATGACTTCTAGTCCTTAAGTAATTGTTTTACCATCCGCAGGTGCAATGTCCTAGGGTGCAGGTGGTGCAGGTGACTGGAACTTCACAATGTCACTCACTATGGTCATCAATGGGACATGTGAGTCCCTAGCATTAATGACAGGTGCCTTATACCTAAGTGAGAAATCTGCACATAGGCATCTATTATCAGAACAGCAGATAGTATCATGCACAACTTACCAGTACCACTGTGCAACTCTGCAACAACACTGGGGCACATCATATGTAGTCATTGAAGAGGGATATACATAAATACTGATAACAAGTATATGAACTCTGTCACAAATGTGTTTTCCATTCATAATCCATGCCATAATAGAGAGTATGACATCATGCAAGTGAACACGTTGAATCTCAGGGCTGACAGAACATGACTACCACAACTACACTTGAAGAGCAGCTAAAATGGAAGAGCTGTTGGCAGATTCCATGCAAAAATGGTATGCATAAATGTAACAACATAGTGCAAAAGTGACTCTATGGCATATCCTACTAATGAACACAAGGCACACTCCAAGTGACATAAAAGATCTCTACACTAGACACATATGCTGTGTGTGATACATCAAGAGCAATAAAAACAGGAGAGGCTGTGAAATGACTATATTCAGCATATGGTGTAACCTGTATGTACCTGAAGTAAGGCAGACCACAGGGTGACAGTCCCTAACAGTAGTAATGTCCATGCAGGGTCTGAATCCATACAAAATCATGATTGACACGCTGGATCACTAGTCATTTATTGAAGGTGGTCCATATACTGCTGACTACAATGGTGGCAGACAAGTATGGAGGCAAGATATAATGCAGGAAATCAGTAGCTTGTCATGAACTATCCCAAGCAGATGGAATAGTTTAATGTATTGGAATAAAACCAGCAGACATTCCTGCAGGCCCACACATGGCAGATGGATCAGCATGCAATGGATATGCTGCAGTAACACCAGGCAACACATTATCTACAAAGTTATGCACTACTGGAGAGGTGGTTTCATAGGCAGGTGTCACAGAAGTCCTCAATTTGGCAAGAAGTAATATAAATGGTTGTTTTGTGGATGCAGATATAAATTGCTGAATATAATGACACCCACCAAAGCTGACAATAACAGCAGCCTGCACATATGTAAAAGTCTATGTGTGGCCAAGAAAATTGTGCATCATTACCAAACATATGTCATGCTTTTGCACTATGGCAATGACAAGGACATTGATATAATATCCATCAAATGCATTCTGCGTATATACAGTGGAATCGCTATAACTGATATGCACATGTAGATTTTTGCAGAATGGAAATGTGCAATACAGTTAACGACAGTAACATGATGAACTTTTAGGATAATGTTTGCAAACTTTATAAATAGATATCATGGTACCCACACTGCTGATGTATAGGAAAATAATGTTTCTATATACAGAATTAGAAGCTATGATACCAACAAGATGTAATATTTTTGCTCACAGGTTTAAATTAGATTTTTACATTCAAGTTAAAACATTACAGTTAAGGTTTTCGAATCAGTACAGAAAACTCGTATTGCATAGTAGATCTAACTGTAGAATTAAAAGGTTGATCAATGAAAGGTAAAGAAAAAAAAGATGGTAACAAAAATCGCTGAAAATGCAATGTAGAGGGAACTAAATGTGACATCTGTTGAACAACTCATCTAACTGACAATTTAACATACTGGCAATGGCTTTCATAATTTTAGTCAATAATTGCATGATATATCTTTAAAGTTGTACTATGTAAATACGTTCAAAAGTTCACATGACTTCAAAAACCTTAGAATGTGAAACTTCTTTTAAAATGTTGCACATGTCACATTGGTATTTGTGGTGGAGCTATATTTATGGTATCCTAAACACAGTCACATGAATAATAAATAGCTGCTTAAGCAATATACATATTTTTGATCCCCAGCATAATTTATTAAGCAATTTCAGGCAACTGTTTTTGATTAAATGATGTCAGCAATTAAAACAATTTTTTCATCAAGAAGCAATATGCCCTTTTGCATAAGAACTGAAAGAGTCTGTACAAATGTGAGGTATTTCATATAGTTACTATTTTTAAACATATTACTAGAAACTAAGCTAAGATCAGCCTGCCTGCAGGTGTGCTTTACAGGAGAGAATATGATGGAATAGAAAAAACAAAAAATATATTTATTTATGAAAGTACTGTTAAAATTTGCTGCTTTCAAACTTAGGTTATATATTTAAAAATAAAAATAGATGATAATGTATATCTTTACAGCCAACTTTGTGCATATTTGCACATCATATCCTTAAATGAATATTATTCCCTGTTCTGAAATGGTAAGGTGGAGTCATGAAGAAGAAAACTCTAAAGAAAGAAATAAATGTCACTGCAGCTGAAAATGGTAACTCTAAAGATGAGATAGTTTATAAGGCGGGAGAATGTCATGCTAAAGCATGAACCAGTTTCAAAACAGTATGGAGTAGAAGAACATTGGTGATGGTAATGCCTAAATCCAGATTACTTAGCCAATTACCCAGCAGTCAAAAAGCAGATTCACCCAGAAAGGATGGCAAGAATCAAAAGTGCTGAAATGAGTTTTAAATGGGCGTGTAAAGCCCCTTATATACTCCCCATAAGTAAAGATGTGCCTCAGGCTTCTTTCAACTTTACATAATTTACGCCAAAGTTTCTCCATGTTGGGAAAAGTTGAATGCAGCCTTTAGTTCATAGGCAATTACTAAGCATGCAGTCCAGAAACCATTAAAGAGCTAAGCCTAAATTCCTATTTTTCTGAAAGCACAGTTTTGTTAAGTGAATTGGTCAAGGTTAAACAGCAGGCAAATGAATGCAAAGGAAATAAACACTGTACCACAGGAAGAAGCTTGTTAATCTCCCTATCCTTTTTTGTTTGAGAAAACATTTTATATTTGACCAAGTTACCTTCTCCCTGTTAAGTCCTAAAATGGAAACATGAGAAACAAGAAGACCTATACATTTATATATATATATATATATATATATATATATATATATATATATATAGATATATAGATATATATATAGATATATATTATATATATGGGTCTACCTCAAAATTTCAAAGTTTAAAATTTCTTATGGTTGAGGCCAAAAGATCATAGTTTTGAAACTTCAAAAAGTAAATTAAAAAGAAAAATAAATAAAAACACATTTTTTTCACAGAGGACAATCCCCCCTGGACATGGCCACCCCCTACAAATTAAATATACCAATTCCGAGATTCCACTACAGTGAGGAAAATGGTAAATATACCATTCCACACTGTACATTGACCTCCATTTAAACGGTTCAATGTTTCAAAATTTCAATCTGAAGTTTTAAAACTTTGAAATTTCTCTCTCTCTCTGTATATATATATATATATATATATATATATATATATATATATATATATATATATATATATATATATGGATTCACTATGTAATTTCGAAATACTGAAATCCCAAATTTCACTATTTCGAAATTACAAAGCGAAGACACCAAATACTGAAACCCTAAAACCGTGAAATTCAAAATCCCGACGCTACACTACAAATACAGCAGACGCAAACACATACACACAACTTCCCCCGACTCAAATATAATATCCTACACTCCCCCCACTCCACCTACCAATATATAGTAATTCTGACATCGCACAATCAGACACATAAAAGCAACTCACTCCCATACATTGTACACACCCTCGCACACACATCACAGTCAAAACACACACTGACAGACACTAAAGCCCCTAACCAACAGGCATAAACATACGTACATACCCAAACTCACATCTTACCATTCACACACCACAACACCAGAAACGCTAATTCAAAATCTACATACTTCGGGATTTTGAATTTCGCACTTCTGGTTTACCGGTATTTCAAGACTTCGGTATTTTAGTTTCAAAATACTGAAATTCTGGATTTCAGTTTTTCAACATTAAATAGGTATCCCAAATATATATATATATATATATATATATATATATATATATATATATATATATAAGGTTTCACTTCAGAATCTCAAACGATTGAAATATCGAACTTCAGTAGCTCAAGACCAAAGTATCGAAACTGCACTTGCGTGAAAGGGCAGAATGCCGAATAGGAAATGTTGAATACGGGAATGCCAACTGCAGAAATGTCAAATCTGCGGTTGTGAAGGCGTGTACGTGACTTGGGATTCCCTGTATTCGTGATGTGAGGTGTGGTATGTGGATGTAGCTGGAGATTCAGGTAAGTGATGTTTTACTAGGGGTTTTGGGTTGGGATTTTGGTGTGTGTGAGTGTGTCTGGAGTTTTGAGGTGTGGGTTAGGGAAGGTAGGTAAGATTGTGAGTCTGTAAGTGTTGTGAGTGGTGGTCTTTGTACATATGTGATGTGTGTTTGTTCAAGGGGAGTGTAGAATGTGCAGTAGTGGTTTTTGTCTGTGCTTTTAGTGTGACCTCGGAGTTAGTATATATAAATAGTGGGGGTGTGGGGGCGCAGCTTATATGTAGGGTCTGCTCAAGTGTTTGTTTTGTTGTGTTTGTATATGTAGTGTTAGTTTGTAGTGTAGGGAGGAAGGTGTATGTGTGCTTGTTTGTGTGTTGAGTGTGTATGTGGGCAGTCGAGATTTTGAATATCGCGCTTTTGGGGTTTCGGGTTTTTAAGTTTTCATTTGATATTTCAGTATTTCGGGATTGTAAAGTTAAACCATATATAAATATATTTGTGTATGTGTGTGTGTATATATATATATATATATATATATATATATATATATATATATATATATATATATATATATATATATATATATGTGTCTACTTCTAAATTTCAATATATATCTGATTTTGTCACATTTTCAGTTGTTTTCTATAAGTTTAAATTTTGTCACATTTTTCAGTATTGTGTGTGTTACTATTTTTCAGCTTAGATATTTTGCAATTTAGATCTAGTTAAATATTATGCAGTCAGTCTTTTGACTGACAGTTAAATGAGGGTTAGATTAAGTGTAGGTAACCCATACAATTTTTAGGGTTGGGGAATATGCCATTTTATTGATACTGTGTAATTTTACAGTTAATCTATATAATCAGAAGGGGTGGGGGGGTTTACAGGGATGCAGGGGATAATTTTTTTATTGTTGTTGAATTTTGTATGCACCAGGTTAATTGTATGGTACATGATTGGTAGTACATTGACATTTTCAGTTTTTAATTTTTTTTTGACATTGTGAATGTCAACTTTTGGCTCATTCAGTCATTTTATATGGACTCATATATTTTAAAATAAAATTCATATAAGTTGCTCACTTCTTCTTCTTTCAGCTGCTCCCATTAGTGGTCGCCACAGCAGATCAACTGTTTCCATTACTTCCTGTCTTCTGCATCTTGCTCTGTCACACCAAGCACCTGCATGACCTCTCTCACCACATCCATAAACCTGATCTTAGGCCTTCCTCTTTTCCTGTTACCTGGCAGCTTCATCCTTAGAATCTTTTTTCAATATACTCTGCATCCCTCCTCAGCACATGTCCAAACCAATGTAATCTTGCCTCTCTGGCTTTGTCTCCATACCTTCCAACCTGGGCCGACCCTCTAATATACTTGTTCCTAATCCTGTCCATCCTCGTCACACCCAGTGCAAATCTTAATATCTTCAACTCTGCCACGTCAAGCTCTGACTCCTGCCTTTTTGTCAATGCCACTGTCTCCAACCCATATAACATAGCTGGTCTCACTACCCTCTTGTAGACCTTCCCTTTGTCTCTTACTGGTGCTCGTCTGTCACAAATCACTCCTGACACTCTTCTCCACCCACTCCATCCTGCCTGTCATCTCTTCTTCACCTCTCTTCCAAACTCACCATTACTCTAAACTGTTGATCCCAAGTATTTAAATTCATTCACCTTCGCCACCTCTACTCCCTGCATCCTCACCATTCCTCTATCCTCCCTCTCCTTCTCACACATATATTCTGTCTTAGTCCTGCTGACCTTCATTCCTCTTCTCTCTAGAGCATATCTCCACCTCTCCAGGGTCTCCTCCACCTGTTCCCTACTCTCACTACAGATCACAATGTCATCTGCAAAGATCATAGTCCACGGGGACTCCTGTCTTATCTTGTCTGTCAACCTGTCCATCACCATAGCAAATAAGAAAGGGCTCAGAGCTGATCCTTGATGTAATCCCACCTCCACCTTAAATGCATCCGTCACTCCCACTGCAGACAACACCGCTGTCACACTACCCTCGTACATATCCTGTACCACTCTTACATACTTCTCTGACACTCCAGACTTCCTCATACAATACCACAACTCCTCTCTAGGCACCCTGCCATATGCTTTCTCTAAGTCCAAAAAGACACAATTCAACTATTTCTGACCTTCTCTGTACTTCTCTATCAACACTCTCAGAGCAAACATCACATCTGTAGTGCTCTTTCCTGGCATGATCACTAATCATCACCTCCTTTCTTAACCTAGCTTCCACTACTCTTTCCCATAATTTCATGCTGTGACTGATCAATGTAATCCCTCTGTAGTTACTACAGCTCTGCACATCACCCTTATTCTTAAAAATCAGTATCAAAACACTTTTTCTCCATTCCTCAGGCATCCTCTCACTTTCCAAGATTTCATTAAACAATCTAGTTAAAAACTCCACTGCCATTTCACCCAAACACCTCCATGCGTCCATAGGTATATCATCTGGAGCAAAGGCCTTTCCATTCTTCATCTTCTTCATAGCTATCCTTACTTCCTCCTTGCTAATGCACTGCACTTCATGATTCACTATCTGCACATCATCCAACCTTCTCTCTCTCTCTCATTCTCTTCATTTATCAGCCCCTCACAGTACTCTTTCCATCTGCTCAACACACTCTCCTCACTTGTGTGTAAGTTTCCCTCATTATCCTTTATCACCTTTACCTGCTGCACATCTTTTCTAGCTTGGTACCTCTGTCTAACCAATTAGTACAAGCCTTTTCTCCATCCTTAGTGTCCACCCTTTCGTATAACTCTTCATATGACTCATACTTAGCCTTCACCACCTCTCTCTTTGCCATGCACCTCATCTTCTTATATTCTTGTCTACTTTCTTCATCTCTCTGACAATCCCACTTTTTCTTCGCCAGCCTCTTTCTCTGTATACTCTCCTGTACTTATTCATTCCACCACCAGGTCTTCTTGTCCTCCTTCCTCTTTCCAGATGTCACACCAAGCACCTTTCTAGCCATCTCTCTTACTAGATCTGCTATAGTTACCCAGCTATTCGGTAACTCTTCACTGCCACCCAGTGCCTGTCTTATCTCTTCCCTGAACTCCACCTCACAATTGCCCTTTTTCAGTTTCCACCATTTGATCCTTGGTGCTGCCTTCACACTCATCCTCCTCTTCTTGATCACCAATGTCATCCTACAAACCACCATCCTATGCTGCCTAACTACACTTTCCCCTGCCACCACTTTACAGTCTCTAATCTCCTTCAGACTGGCCCTTCTACATAAGATATAATCCACCTGTGTGCATCTTCCTCCACTCATGTATGTCACCCTATGCTCCTGCCTCATGTTAAAATACGTATTTACCACAGCCATGTCCATCCTTTTTACAAAATCCACTACCATCTGACCTTCTGCATTCCTTTGCTTAACACCATATCTACCCATCACTTCCTCACCCCCTCTGTTCCCTTCACCAACATGCCCATTGAAATCTTCTCCAGTCACCTGTCTCTTACCCTTGTGTACAGTCATCACCACTTCATCCAACTCACTCCAAAATTTTTCTTTGTCATCCATCGCACACCCAACTTGTGGAGCATATGCACTAACAACATTCATCATTACACCGTCAATTTCCAGCTTCATAAACATCACTCTATCCAACACTCTTTTCACCTCCAAAACACTCTTAGCATACTGTTCCTTCAGGATAACCCTACACCATTTCTCCTCCCATCCACACCATGATAAAACAATTTTAAACCCGCCTCTGATACACCTAGCATTGCTCCCCTTCCATCTAGTCTCTTGCACACACAATATACCAACCTTCCTTCGGTCCATCATATCAGCTAGCTCTCTACCTATACCAGTCATACTGCCAACATTCAAAGTTCCGACCCTCACTATCACAGTCCTAGCCTTTACTTGCTTTGGGCATGCCTTCCCCCTCTTCTCTTCCTTTGGCCAACAGTAGCCCAATTTCTCCCAGCACCCTGTTAGCCAACAGTACTGGTGGCAGTCGTTAACCCGGGCCTTGACCAATCTGGTAGATATATCTGTACTGTTGTCCGTATGTATGATTTGGCAAAATTTTATGCCGGATGCCCTTCCTGACGCAACCTTCCCCATTTATCCGGGCTTGGGATCGTCACAAAGAAATGCACTGGCTTGTACATTCCCAGTGGCTGGGTTAAATAAGTTGCTCACTAACATTATAAAATAAAGAAAATATAGCCAATATTTTTTCCCCTGATTCATTTGTTATTAGGGTTTCAGAGATAGTTATTTCACCATTAGAATTAAAAGAAGCAGTTGAAAAATAATCAACTCATCCTTGTATTTATATAATTGATAAGAAATTACTGAACACACATTTAATAAACAATATTTCTAAAGCCAATGAGTCCAACAAATCCCCAAAGAGTAGTGAGTAGTATCATTTAAATCCAAGCAGAACCCAACAGCAGAGGCAATAATCAGGCAGTTCTAAAAACAAAAAATATTTATTCCAGTGTAAGCGCTTTCGTAATGTTGACCATTACTTCTTCAGACACATAAAAACAAAAGCATTAATACCAGGTAGTTATACACAGTATCATTAAAACACAACCAATCATAGTACACATAAATCCTTCCAAAACATTATGTAATTATCTTAAAGAGATATAAACAAAATTACCTAGCCAGTTGTATAACTTTTTATATATATATATATATATATATATATATATAAAAGAAACTCTTTGTGTAAAAAGTTTTTATCTAAAAAAGCTTAACGCTTCAACTTTCTAGCTTTTACCACCGGTTTGAAAGGGATTGTATCCTTTAACCCTGGCTGACCCCCGATGGGCTCCCAAACGCAGAATCCATTTCAGTTCTGTAAGTTCAGTGTTATTCACCTTGTCACCCATCCTAACATTTTCCAGTTCAACCTGAAGAACCTGATATAAAAAGCACATTTAGCTATTGCACTATGATCTTGTCCTTTCCTAATACAGTAAACATGATCCCTAATTCTCTCTCTAAGTCAACAATTCGTTTTCCCTACATAAAATTTAAAACAGGTCTCACAATTGGTAACATATACAGCATTCTTAGTGTTACAATCTGCATTAATCCTAAGTTGCCACAGATGTCTAGTATCAGGATGCCTAAAATATTTAGATTCATCAATAAGTGAGCAAAATGCATATGATTCGGATCTATGAGTACCTGTATTCATATATGTAAGATATTGTGGTATTCTGGGATAACAAAGCTGTTGCTTTAAACTTAATCTATTTTTAAATGAGAAAATAGGTCTCCTGCCTACTACTTCATTAATTTCTTCATCTATTGTTAAGATGTGCCAATGCCTATTTACTATTTGTTTAACTTGATTAATGTCCTGGGCAAATCATAGTATCACATGAACTAATGGATCCTCCTCTGCTTTATGCCTCATAGTTCTATTCACATTAGAAAAGTAAGGTTTCCCTCTTCCCTCTCTCTCACTTCTCACTTTTGAATATGCAGGACTTATCTCTCTCCCTGAATAGCCTCTTTCAACAAAGGCTTCATTCAAATAATCCAAACTCTTTTGAAAGTTGGTATCCAGAGATGATAGCCTCAACACCCTTAGTGCTTGTCCCCCCACTATATTGTTAAACACATGCGTTGGATGCGTGCTACTTCTGTCCAAAAATGAAGGATGATAATCCTTCCTATGTATGCAGGTATATAAACCTGCTCCTTCTCGAACTACAGTCATGTCCAAAAAATCAATGCTTGATACTGAGCTGTGGCAGGTAAACTTTAAAAACTGACTACTATTATTCAAATATTCGAAAAACTGTGCAAGTTGTGCTGTATCACCTCTCCATCCTATGAAGAGGACGTCTACAAACCTTCTATAAAATCAAACATTAGAATCATCCCCTATTTGTATACACTTCCTTTCCCACTCCATTATTACTAGATTAGCATATGAATTGGCACAGATAACAATATTTCTACATCACAATGCAAATTACAAAACAAGTCCTGCTCCTGTACTGAACATAGTTGGTCTATGTTCCCCTACCGAAATGAAAAAAAAGGCGAACAGCAAAACCGTGAATGTGAAACAGAGAATATGGACATTACCGAAAGCCAATGCCTACAAAAATTAACACATTGAAATCACATAATTTCCATAAGTGAACATAGACCTGAATATAGTAGCTAATGCTGGATCCAACAGTATCCTCCATTTCCTTCATGTTGCATTGTAATACTTCTCATCATCGAATGCTCATTCTATATATAACCTGCTCATCATCAAACACTCATACTATACATAATTTGCTCATCATCAAATGCTCATCCTATACATAACCTGCTTACCCTTAAACACTCAGCCTACACATAACCTGCTCATCCTTAAATGCTCATTCAACACATAACCTGCTCATCATCAGACTTTCACACTATACTTAACCTGCTCATCATATACCTAACCTGGTCATCATCAAACGTTCATCCTATACCTAACCTGCTAATCCTTAAAGGCTCATCCTATACAGAATCTGCTCATCATCAAATGATTATCCTATACGTAACCTGCTCATCATCAAACGCTCATCCTATACCTAACCTGCTAATCCTCAAAAGTTCATCCTATACATAACCTGCTTTTCATCAAATGCTCATCATATACATAACCTGCTCATCAGCAAACCTTTATCCTATACATTGCCTACTTGTCATCAAACGACCAACCTATAGCTAATTTGGTAAACCTTAAACCCTCATCCTACACATAACCTGTTTGTCATCAAATGCTCATCCTATACCTAACCTGCTCATCCTTAAATGCTCATCCAACACGTAACCTGCTCATCATCAAATGCTCATCCTAAAAATAACCATCTCTTCCATAAATGCTCATCCTATACATAACCTTCTCATCAACAAATGTTCATCCTACATATAACCTGCTTGTCATCAAATGCTCATGCTACGCATAACCTGCTAATCATCAAACATTCATCCTAAACATAACCTGCTCATACTTAAATGCTAATTGTTCACATAACCTGCTCATCATTAAACACTCATCCTTCAAATAATCTGCTAGTCAATAAATGCTTATCCTACACATAACCTGCTCTTCATCAAACACTCATACTATACCTAACCTGCACATCATCAAATGCTCATCCTATACCTAACCTGCTCATAATCAAATGCTCATCCTAAAAATAACCTGCTCATACATAAATGCTCATCCTGCACATAACCTTCTCATCATAAAACACTCATCCTAAACATAACCTGCTCATCCTTAAACACTAATTGTACACATAACATACTCATCATCAAGCACTCATCCTACAAATAATTCTGCTAGTCAACAAATGCTTATCCTATACATAACCTGCTCATCATCAAACACTAATGCAATATATTACCTGCTCATCATCAAGACCTCATCCTACACATAACTTCTACATCATCAAACTGCCGTCCTACACCTAACCTGCTCATCATCAAACGATCATCCTATACCTAACCTGCTCATCCTTAAATACTCATCCTACGCATAACCTATTCTTCATCAAATGCTCATCCTACACATAATCCACTCATCAACAAATGTTCTTCCTATATGTAACCTGCTCCTCCTTAAATGCTTATCCTACACATAATCTGCTCAGCATCACTCATCCTATATATTACATGCTCAGCATCAAATGCTCATCCTATACCTAACCTGCTCCCCCTTAAATGCTTATCTTACACATAACCTGCTCATCATCAACCACTCATCCTAAACATAACCTGCTCATCCCTAAATGCTCATCCTAAACATAAAATGCTCATCAGCAAACACTCATACTATACATTACCTGCTCATCATCAAACACCCATCCTATACCTAACCTGCTCATTCTTAAATGCTCATCCTACACATAACCTGCTCATCATCAAAAGCTCATCCTATACATAATCTGCTCATCATCAAACATTCATAGTATATATTACCTGCTCATCATCAAATGCTTATCCTATATGTAACCGGCTCATCATCAAACACTCATCCTATACATAACCTGCTCATCATTAAATGCTCATCCTACAGATAACCTGCTCATCATCAAACGCTCATCGTATACCTAACCTGCTCATCCTTAAATACTAATCCTACACCTAACCTACTCATCCTTAAACGCTCATCCTATACATAACCTGCTCTTCATCAAATGCTCATCCTATACGAAACCTGCTCATCAGCAAACCTTCATCCTATACATTACCTACTCATCACCAATCAACCATCCTATTGCTCTACCTTAAACTCTCATAGGTTCATAGGTTCATAGGTTCATAGGTTGGTACTAGGCTATCAGCCCTAGGGCCTATACAAGCCTAGCCATAACAATTCCCTGGCTATTTCTTCCCACATTATTTACTTTCCTGGACCCCTGTCTAGCAGGGCGACTGGCATGATCCCTGGGGTGAATTTCTTTTCTCCCATCCAATCGTCAAGGTTCCTCTTGAAGAGGTCCAAAGAGGCACTCTGCTTGACATGTATGGGCAATCTATTCCAGAGTCTGGGGAGTCTCTGGGTCAGGAACCTATCCCTCCAGCATGTTTTGTTTATTGTGATTACAAGGTTTAGATCCCTGGAGCGTGTAGCTCTGAGGGATTGGGATTTCTTTAAGTGTAGCATGTCCAACAGCTCTGGGTTTGACTTGGCCTTGTATGTTAAGCAGAGATCGCCTCTGAGTAGATAATATGCGACAGAGTATAGCTGGAGTTTTTTAAGGCGGTCAGCGTAGGGCATCTGCTTTAGGCCTGTGATTCTTTTAGTGAGGTATTTCTGAGGCCTTTCCAGTTGTTGCAGATGTCTTGAGAGGTACATACCAAATGGGGCGTTGTATTCTATAATGGGTCTAATGAGGGATGAGTACAGTGGGACAATGACCTCCTTTTTTCTGGATGAAAAGCCCTTCGTAATGAGGTGTGCCACATAGAAGGATTTCCTGACTGTTGTGGCGATGTGGTTATCGAAGGTGAGACCACTGTCCACCTGTGTCCCTAAGTCTCTTATCACACTTTCTGTGTTTAGTGTACTGCCACCTATATGGTAATTCATGGATACATGTTTTTCCCAAAGGGGATAACAATACATTTCTTGGCATTGAGCTTGAGCCCATGGCTCTGGCACCAAGCATCTGTTTCTGTAAGGGCCTTTTGTAGAGTATCCACATCATTTGGGGATTCAATAATGGCTCCCAGTTTGCAGTCATCTGCAAACTTTGTTAGCCAGAGTCCCTTAGTGTTGACCTGTACTTCAGAGAAGTAGATGCCAAACAAGAGCGGCCCCAGGACTGAACCCTGAGGTACTCCACTTGTCACTTGTCTGGAGCTGGATTTGGAGTCGGCTACTTTTACATTGTGGGTTCTATCAGTAAGCCATTTAGCAACCCATTGGGTGACATAGGGATTAATGCCCAACTTAGTAAGTTTATCCATGATTCCAGAGTGGGGGATGGTGTCAAAGGCCTTGGCAAGGTCTAGATAGGCTGTGTGGACCACTTTATCCTTGTCCATGGCTCTGGAGACTGATTCAAAGATGTCAATCAGGTTCAGGAGACAAGATCGGCCCTTCACAAACCCAAACTGGTTGGGGTCCAGTGTTTGAAGGTTGCCAATGTCTTTGTTTATAAGTTCCATGATAATACGGTCCATGGCCTTGCAGATAAGGCTTGTCAGACTGATGGGACAGTAGTTTCCGGGATCCAAGGTGGATCCCCCCTTGTGGATTGGGATAGCTGTAGCTCTGTGCCACTCAGTGGGCACGAAACCTGAGGTGAGGCTATGATTAAACATGACACTTAGGTGAGGTGCCAATTCATATTGTAGTTCATGTAGTACACAGCCCGGGATGTCATCTGGTCCCATGGATGCTGTATTCTTGGCTTTAGAGAGTGCGTTTTGTACCTGTGTGGCCGTTATTACTGGAATTTGGCAATCTTCCGGTATTGAGATGGGCCATTTAGGGGTGAGAGGGGTGAAGTTGGCACTGAATCGATCTGCCAGGATATTGGCAATATCCTTTGGATCAGTATATTTAATGCCATTCTGTTTTAGCTCAGAGCAGATCTGAGCATTGCCATTTAGATTCTTGACATAGTTATAGAATGCTTTGTGGTTGTCTTTGGAATCTTTGGCAATTTTATTTTCGTAACTAGCTTTGGAGGATTTTATGAGGCATTTCTGTTTCTTACTGAGGCTAGTAAGGGAGTTTTTGCATCCTGGGATTTTCCTCTTTTCTGCAAAAGTTTCTTCCTTTTGTTGTAAAGTTTGTTTATGGCAGGGGACCACCAGATTGGCTTCCTTTTTGGATGAGAGCATTTTGGTTCTATTTGGGATGGCACGATTCATGCATGAGTGGATGTGCTCGTACAGTGCCTTAGTGTAGGATTCAGCAGTTGAACTTTCAGTTCCCGTCTGCATGGGTGTCATGAAGTTTGTCACTTCTGACTTGAGTAGCATGAAGTTGGCTTTGGAGAAGTTTTTTATGCTGGTTTCTTTACTGAGGGGTGGGGGTGGGATGTGGATGTTAAGGTTGATTAGCTTATGGTCAGACCTGACTAACGAGGGGGTGACCATAGGTATGGAGCATTGATTTCCCATGTTGGTAATGACCAGGTCTAGGATATTGGAGCCCCTGGTGGGACTATGGATTAGTTGATCCAGGGCGTTGGAATTTATGAATTCCAAGAACCGTTGCGTAAAGGTGTTGGGACATGAGTAGTTTTCCCGGTTAATGGCCCGGTAGTTAAAATCACCCAGTATTAGGGTGTTTGGTTCTATCTTAATATTTTCCAGTATGTTTAGAAAGGTGTAGTGAGAATCTTGGGGTATGGTGGGGGATCTGTAGCAAGCTACAATTTGGATTGCAGTCTTACCTAGTGTTAGTTGCACTTGGAGAATTTCAGACACATTGTGTTGGCCAACTAGCCTGGTGGTGTGAATATCCTTGGTGAATATTGACAATCCTCCACCTTTAGTGTTTCGGTCCTGGTTTGGTGGCCGAAAAGTGTGGTAAGAGTTGTAGCCTGGTATTGCAGGGGTGCTCTCTGGAGCCTTGAACCAGGTCTCAGTTACTGCACAGATATCGATATTCTGCATTTTTAGGAGTGCCTCGAGAGAGTGCATTTTGAGGTTTAGACTTCTAGCATTGAGTAGCATTACCTTCAGATTTTGCATGCTTGTACCTGTTACGGTGGTGGTTTTGTCCTTTGAAGTTTGCCTAAAAAAGGCACTATAGGGGTGGCAAGAGCCTTAGCCAGTAACCTGAATCCCAGGGGCGACAGGCGCAGACCATCTCTGGCAAAGCATCGTGGTCTGTCAATCATGTCATCCCAGGCAGACAGATACTGGATCCCCTTTGAATGACACTGTAAGTTTAGCCAATTGTTGAAGTCAATCATTTTATCCTTATATTGTGGTATCGTTCTGGGCGAAGGCAGGATGCTACTCAGGGCTAGGGTCATACCTGCCTGGGCCACATGATCTGAGAGCTCTTCCATGTCTCTTTTCATGTAGTCCAGGGAGGTACATCCTACACATAGCCTGTTTGCCATCAAATGCTTATCCTATACATAACCTGCTCATCATCAAATGAACATCCTGTACATAGCCAGCTATCATCAAATGGTCATCCTGTACCTAACCTGCTCATCATCAAAAACTCATCCTATACATAACCTGCTCATCCTTAAAAGCTCTTCCAACACATAACCTTTTCATCAACAAATGCTCATCCTACAAATAACCTGCTCATCATCAAACACTCATCCTAAACATAGCCTGCTCATCCTTAAATGCTAATTGTACACATAACTTGCTCAGAATCAAACGCTCATCCTACAAATAATCTGCTATTCAACAAATGCTTATCCTATACATAACCTGCTCACCATCAAACACTAATGCAATATATTACCTGCTCATCATCAAACGCTCATCCTATACCTAACCAACTCATCCGTAAATGTTCATCCTACATATAACCTACTCATCATCAAATGCTCATCCTATACATAACCTGCACATCATCAAATGCTCATCCTACACCTAACCTGCTCATCATCAAATGCATATCCTATACCTATCCTGCTCATCCTTCAACACTCATCCTACACATAACCTGGTCATCATCAAATGCTCGTCCTGTACATAACCTACTCACCATCAAGTCCTCATCCTATAAATAACCTGCTCATAAACAAATGCTCATCCTTTATGCAACCTGCTCATCATCAAATGCTCATCCTGTACATAACCTGCTCTTCATCAAATGTTCATCCTATACCTAACCTACTCACCATCAAATCCTCATTTGATACATAACCTCCTCATCCTTAAACACTCATCCTACGCATAACCTGGTCATCATCAAATGCTCATTCTATACATAACCTACTCACCATCAAATCCTCATTCTATACATAACCTGCTCATACTCAAATGCTCATCTTTTACGTAACCTGCTCATCATCAAACACTCATCCTGTACAAAACCTGCTCTTCACCAAACTCTCATCCTATACATTACCTGCTCATAATCAAATGCTCATCCTATACGTAACCTGCTCAACATCAAACACTTGTCCTGTACATAACCTGCTCTTCATCAAACGTACATCCTAAATGGAACCTGCTCATCATCAAATGCGCATCCTATACGTAACCTGCTCATCATCAAATGCTCATCCTATAAGTAACCTGCTCATCATCAAATGCTCATCCTACACATAATCTGCCCATCTTCAAACACTCATCCTATATATTACATGCTCAGCATCAAATGCTCATCCTATATCTAACCTGCTCCCCCTTAAACGCTTATCCTACACATAACCTGCTCATCAGCAACCACTCATACTATACATTACCCGCTCATCATCAAACTCCCATCCTATACCTAACCTGTTCATCTTTAAATGCTCATCCTACACATAATCTGCTCATCATCAAACGCTCATCCTATACCTAACCTGCTCATCATCGAATGCTCATTCTATACATAACCTGCCCATCATCAAATGCTCTTCCTCTACATAACCTGCTCCCTCTTAAACGCTTATCCTACACATAACCTGCTCATCATCAAACACTCATCCTAAACATAACCTGCTCTTTCCTAAACACTCATCCTATACATAACCTGCTCATCAGCAAACCCTAATACTATACATTACCTGGTCATCATCAAACGCCCATCCTGTACCTAACCTGATCATCCTTAAATGCTCATCCTACACATAACCTGCTCATCATCAAACGCTCATACTAAACCTAACCTGCTCATCATAAAAAACTGATACTATATATTACCTGCTCATCATCAAATGCTCATCCTAGACCTAACTGTCTCATCCTTAAATGCTCATCCTATACATAACCTGCTCTTTATCAAACGTTCATTCTATACATAACCTGCTCATCAGCAAACCTTCATCCTATAAATTACCTACTCATCATCAAACAACCATCCTATAGCTAACTTGCTCAGCCTTAAACCCTCATCCTAAACATAACCTGTTTGTCATCAAATGCTTATCCTATACATAACCTGCTCATCATCAAACACTCATACTATATATTACCTGCTCATCGTCAAACGCTCACCTATACCTAACCTGCACATCAACAAATGCTCAAACTACACCTAACCTGCTCATCATCAAATGCTCATTCTATACCTAACCTGCTCATCCTTAAACACTCATCCTACTCATAACCTGGTCATCATCAAATGCTCATCCTATAACTAACCCACTCATCATCAAATCCTCATACTAAACATAACCTGCTCATAATCAAATACTCATCCTTTACATAACCTGATCATCATCAAACGCTTGTCCTGTACATAACCTGGTCTTCAGCAAACATTCATCCTATATGTAATCTGCCCATCATCAAATGCTCATCCTATACATAACCTACTCATCATCAAATGCTCATCCTATATGTAACCTGCCCATCATCAAATGCTTATCCTATATATAACCTGGTCATCATCAAATGCTCATCTTATACCTAACCTTCCCATCATCAAATGCTCGTCCTATACCTAACCCACTCATCATCAAATCCTCATACTATACATAACCTGCTCATAATCAGATACTCATCCTTTACATAACCTGCTTATCATCAAACGCTCACCCTGTCCATAACCTGCTCATCATCAAACGCTCATCCTGTACATAACCTGCTCATCATCAAACGCTTATCCTACACATAACCTGCTCATCAGCAAACACTCATACTATACATTACCTGCTCATCATCAAAGGCTCATCCTATACATAACCTGCTCATAATCAAATGCTCATGCTATATGTAACCTGCTCATCAACAAATGCTCATCCTAAAAATAACCTGCTCATACATAAATGCTCATCCTGCACATAACCTTCTCATCATAAAACACTCATCCTAAACATAACCTGCTCATCCTTAAACACTAATTGTACACATAACATACTCATCATCAAGCACTCATCCTACAAATAATTCTGCTAGTCAACAAATGCTTATCCTATACATAACCTGCTCATCATCAAACACTAATGCAATATATTACCTGCTCATCATCAAGACCTCATCCTACACATAACTTCTACATCATCAAACTGCCGTCCTACACCTAACCTGCTCATCATCAAATGATCATCCTATACCTAACCTGCTCATCCTTAAATACTCATCCTACGCATAACCTATTCTTCATCAAATGCTCATCCTACACATAATCCACTCATCAACAAATGTTCTTCCTATATGTAACCTGCTCCTCCTTAAATGCTTATCCTACACATAATCTGCTCAGCATCACTCATCCTATATATTACATGCTCAGCATCAAATGCTCATCCTATACCTAACCTGCTCCCCCTTAAATGCTTATCTTACACATAACCTGCTCATCATCAACCACTCATCCTAAACAACCTGCTCATCCCTAAATGCTCACCCTAAACATAAAATGCTCATCAGCAAACACTCATACTATACATTACCTGCTCATCATCAAACACCCATCCTATACCTAACCTGCTCATTCTTAAATGCTCATCCTACACATAACCTGCTCATCATCAAACGCTCATCGTAAACCTAACCTGCTCATCCTTAAATACTAATCCTACACCTAACCTACTCATCCTTAAATGCTCATCCTATACATAACCTGCTCTTCATCAAATGCTCATCGTATACGAAACCTGCTCATCAGCAAACCTTCATCCTATACATTACCTACTCATCACCAATCAACCATCCTACTGCTCTACCTTAAACTCTCCTAGGTTCATAGGTTCATAGGTTCATAGGTTGGTACTAGGCTATCAGCCCTAGGGCCTATACAAGCCTAGCCATAACAATTCCCTGGCGATTTCTTCCCACATTATTTACTTTCCTGGACCCCTGTCTAGCAGGGCGACTGACATGATCCCTGGGGTGAATTTCCTTTCTCCCATCCAATCATCAAGGTTCCTCTTGAAGAGGTCCAAAGAGGCACTCTGCTTGACATGTATGGGCAATCTATTCCAGAGTCTGGGGAGTCTCTGGGTCAGGAACCTATCCCTCCAGCATGTTTTGTTTATTGTGATGACAAGGTTTAGATCCCTGGAGCGTGTAGCTCTGAGGGATTGGGATTTCTTTAAGTGTAGCATGTCCAACAGCTCTGGGTTTGACATGGCCTTGTATGTTAAGCAGAGATCGCCTCTGAGTAGATAATATGCGACAGAGTATAGCTGGAGTTTTTTAAGGCGGTCAGCGTAGGGCATCTGCTTTAGGCCTGTGATTCTTTTAGTGAGGTATTTCTGAGGCCTTTCCAGTTGTTGCAGATGTCTTGAGAGGTACATACCAAATGGGGCGTTGTATTCTATAATGGGTCTAATGAGGGATGAGTACAGTGGGACAATGACCTCCTTTTTTCTGGATGAAAAGCCCTTCATGATGAGGTGTGCCACATAGAAGGATTTCCTGACTGTTGTGGCGATGTGGTTATCGAAGGTGAGACCACTGTCCACCTGTGTCCCTAAGTCTCTTATCACACTTTCTGTGTTTAGTGTACTGCCACCTATATGGTAATTCATGGATACATGTTTTTTCCAAAGGGGTAACAATATTTTTCTTGGCATTGAGCTTGAGCCCATGGCTCTGGCACCAAGCATCTGTTTCTGTAAGGCCCTTTTGTAGAGTATCCACATCATTTGGGGATTCAATAATGGCTCCCAGTTTGCAGTCATCTGCAAACTTTGTTAGCCAGAGTCCCTTAGTGTTGACCTGTACTTCAGAGAAGTAGATGCCAAACAAGAGCGGCCCCAGGACTGAACCCTGAGGTACTCCACTTGTCACTTGTCTGGAGTTGGATTTGGAGTTGGCTACTTTTACATTGTGGGTTCTATCAGTAAGCCATTTAGCAACCCATTGGGTGACATAGGGATTAATGCCCAACTTAGTAAGTTTATCTATGATTCCAGAGTGGGGGATGGTGTCAAAGGCCTTGGCAAGGTCTAGATAGGCTGTGTGGACCACCTTATCCTTGTCCATGGCTCTGGAGACTGATTCAAAGAAGTCAATCAGGTTCAGGAGACAAGATCGGCCCTTCACAAACCCAAACTGGGTGGGGTCCAGTGTTTGAAGGTTGCCAATGTCTTTGTTTATAAGTTCCATGATAATACGGTCCATGGCCTTGCAGATAAGGCTTGTCAGACTGATGGGACGGTAGTTTCCGGGATCCAAGGTGGATCCCCCTTGTGGATTGGGATAACTGTAGCTCTGCGCCACTCAGTGGGCATGAAACCTGAGGTGAGGCTATGATTAAACATGACACTTAGGTGAGGTGCCAGTTCATATTGTAGTTCATGTAGTACACAGCCCGGGATGTCATCTGGTCCCATGGATGCTGTATTCTTGGCTTTAGAGAGTGCGTTTTGTACCTGTGTGGCCGTTATTACTGGAATTTGGCAATCTTCCGGTATTGAGATGGGCCATTTAGGGGTGAGAGGGGGTGAAGTTGGCACTGAATCGATCTGCCAGGATATTGGCAATATCCTTTGGATCAGTATATTTAATGCCATTCTGTTTTAGCTCAGAGCAGATCTGAGCATTGCCATTTAGATTCTTGACATAGTTATAGAATGCTTTGTGGTTGTCTTTGGAATCTTTGGCAATTTTATTTTCGTAACTAGCTTTGGAGGATTTTATGAGGCATCTCAGTTTCTTACTGAGGCTAGTAAGGGAGTTTTTGCATCCTGGGATTTTCCTCTTTTCTGCAAAAGTTTCTTCCTTTTGTTGTAAAGTTTGTTTATGGCAGGGGACCACCAGATTGGCTTCCTTTTTTTGGATGAGAGCATTTTGGTTCTATTTGGGATGGCACGATTCATGCATGAGTGGATGTGCTCGTACAGTGCCTTAGTGTAGGATTCAGCAGTTGAACTTTCAGTTCCCGTCTGCATGGGTGTCATGAAGTTTGTCACTTCTGACTTGAGTAGCATGAAGTTGGCTTTGGAGAAGTTTTTTCTGGTGGTTTCTTTACTGAGGGGTGGGGGTGGGATGTGGATGTTAAGGTTGATTAGCTTATGGTCAGACCTGACTAACGAGGGGGTGACCATAGGTATGGAGCATTGATTTCCCATGTAGGTAATGACCAGGTCTAGGATATTGGAGCCCCTGGTGGGACTATGGATTAGTTGATCCAGGGCGTGGGAATTTATGAATTCCAAGAACCGCTAAGCAAAGGTGTTGGGACATGAGTAGTTTTCCCAGTTAATGGCAGGGTAGTTAAAATCACCCAGTATTAGGGTGTTTGGTTCTATCTTAATATTTTCCAGTATGTTTAGAAAGGTGTAGTGAGAATCTTGGGGTATAGTGGGGGATCTGTAGCAAGCTACAATTTGGATTGCAGTCTTACCTAGTGTTAGTTGCACTTGGAGAATTTCAGACACATTGTGTTGGCCAACTAGCCTGGTGGTGTGAATATCCTTGGTGAATATTGACAATCCTCCACCTTTAGTGTTTCGGTCCTGGTTTGGTGGCCAAAAAGTGTGGTAAGAGTTGTAGCCTGGTATTGCAGGGGTGCTCTCTGGAGCCTTGAACCAGGTCTCAGTTACTGCACAGATATCAATGTTCTCCATTTTTAGGAGTGCCTCGAGAGAGTGCATTTTGAGGTTTAGACTTCTAGCATTGAGTAGCATTACCTTCAGATTTTGCATGCTTGTACCTGTTACGGTGGTGGTTTTGTCCTTTGAAGTTTGCCTAAAAAGGCACTATAGGGTGGCAAGAGCCTTAGCCAGTAACCTGAATCCCAGGGGCGACAGGTGCAGACCATCTCTGGCAAAGCATCGTGGTTTGTCAATCATGTCATCCCAGGCAGACAGATACTGGATCCCCTTTGAATGGCACCATAAGCTTAGCCAATTGTTGAAGTCAATCATTTTATCCTTATATTGTGGTATCATTCTGGGCGAAGGCAGGATGCTACTCAGGGCTAGGGTCATACCTGCCTGGGCCACATGATCTGAGAGCTCTTCCATGTCTCTTTTCATGTAGTCCAGGGAGGTACATCCTACACATAGCTTGTTTGCCATCAAATGCTTATCCTATACATAACCTGCTCATCATCAAATGAACATCCTGTACATAGCCAGCTATCATCAAATGGTCATCCTGTACCTAACCTGCTCATCATCAAACACTCATCCTATACATAACCTGCTCATCCTTAAAAGCTCTTCCAACACATAAACTTTTCATCAACAAATGCTCATCCTACAAATAACCTGCTCATCATCAAACACTCATCCTAAACATAACCTGCTCATCCTTAAATGCTAATTGTACACATAACCTGCTCAGAATCAAACGCTCATCCTACAAATAATCTGCTATTCAACAAATGCTTATCCTATACATAACCTGCTCACCATCAAACACTAATGCAATATATTACCTGCTCATCATCAAACGCTCATCCTATACCTAACCAACTCATCCGTAAATGCTCATCCTACATATAACCTACTCATCATCAAATGCTCATCCTATACATAACCTGCACATCACCAAATGCTCATCCTACACCTAACCTGCTCATCATCAAATGCATATCCTATACCTATCCTGCTCATCCTTCAACACTCATCCGACACATAACCTGGTCATCATCAAATGCTCATCCTGTACATAACCTACTCACCATCAAGTCCTCATCCTATAAATAACCTGCTCATAAACAAATGCTCATCCTTTGTGCGACCTGCTCATCATCAAATGCTCATCCTGTACATAACCTGCTCTTCATCAAATGTTCATCCTATACCTAACCTACTCACCATCAAATCCTCATTCTATACATAACCTGCTCATCCTTAAACACTCATCCTACGCATAACCTGGTCATCATCAAATGCTCATTCTATACATAACCTACTCACCATCAAATCCTCATTCTATACATAACCTGCTCATACTCGAATGCTCATCTTTTACGTAACCTGCTCATCATCAAACACTCATCCTGTACAAAACCTGCTCTTCACCAAACGCTCATCCTATACATTACCTGCTCATAATCAAATGCTCATCCTATACATAACCTGCTCAACATCAAACACTTGTCCTGTACATAACCTGCTCTTCATCAAACGTACATCCTATATGGAACCTGCTCATCATCAAATGCGCATCCTATACGTAACCTGCTCATCATCAAATGCGCATCCTATACGTAACCTGCTCATCATCAAATGCTCATCCTATAAGTAACCTGCTCATCATCAAATGCTCATCCTACACATAATCTGCCCATCTTCAAACACTCATCCTATATATTACATGCTCAGCATCAAATGCTCATCCTATATCTAACCTGCTCCTCCTTAAACGCTTATCCTACACATAACCTGCTCATCAGCAACCACTCATACTATACATTACCTGATCATCATCAAACTCCCATCCTATACCTAACCTGTTCATCTTTAAATGCTCATCCTACACATAATCTGCTCATCATCAAACGCTCATCCTATACCTAACCTGCTCATCATCAAATGCTCATTCTATACATAACCTGCCCATCATCAAATGCTCTTCCTCTACATAACCTGCTCCCTCTTAAACGCTTATCCTACACATAACCTGCTCATCATCAAACACTCATCCTAAACATAACCTGCTCTTTCCTAAACACTCATCCTATACATAACCTGCTCATCAGCAAACACTAATACTATACATTACCTGGTCATCATCAAACGCCCATCCTGTACCTAACCTGCTCATCCTTAAATGCTCATCCTACACATAACCTGCTCATCATCAAACGCTCATACTAAACTTAACCTGCTCATCATAAAAAACTGATACTATATATTACCTGCTCATCATCAAATGCTCATCCTATATGTAACCTGCTCATCATCAATCGCTCATCCTAGCCCTAACTGTCTCATCCTTAAATGCTCATCCTATACATAACCTGCTCTTTATCAAACGTTCATTCTATACATAACCTGCTCATCAGCAAATGCTCATACTATATATTACCTGCTCATCGTCAAACGCTCACCTATACCTAACCTGCACATCAACAAATGCTCAAACTACACCTAACCTGCTCATCATCAAATGCTCATTCTATACCTAACCTGCTCATCCATAAACACTCATCCTACTCATAACCTGGTCATCATCAAATGCTCATACTATATATTACCTGCTCATTGTCAAACGCTCACCTATACCTAACCTGCACATCAACAAATGCTCAAACTACACCTAAACTGCTCGTCATCAAATGCTCATTCTATACCTAACCTGCTCATCCTTAAACACTCATCCTACTCATAACCTGGTCATCATCAAATGCTCATCCTATAACTAACCCACTCATCATCAAATCCTCATACTAAACATAACCTGCTCATAATCAAATACTCATCCTTTACATAACCTGATCATCATCAAACGCTTGTCCTGTACATAACCTGCTCTTCAGCAAACATTCATCCTATATGTAATCTGCCCATCATCAAATGCTCATCCTATACATAACCTACTCATCATCAAATGCTCATCCTATATGTAACCTGCCCATCATCAAATGCTTATCCTATATATAACCTGGTCATCATCAAATGCTCATCTTATACCTAACCTTCCCATCATCAAATGCTCGTCCTATACCTAACCCACTCATCATCAAATCCTCATACTATACATAACCTGCTCATAATCAGATACTCATCCTTTACATAACCTGCTTATCATCAAACGCTCGTCCTGTCCATAACCTGCTCATCATCAAACGCTCGTCCTGTACATAACCTGCTCATCATCAAACGCTTATCCTACACATAACCTGCTCATCAGCAAACACTCATACTATACATTACCTGCTCATCATCAAAGGCTCATCCTATACCTAACCTGCTCCCCCTTAAATGCTTATCCTTCACATAATCTGCTCATCATCAAACACTCATGTTATATATTACATGCTCATTGTCAAACGTTCATCCTATACCTAACCTGCTCCTCCTTAAATGCTTAACCTACACATAACCTGCCCATCAGCAAACACTCATACTATACATTACCTGCTCATCATCAAAGGCTCATCGTATACCTAACCTGCTCCCCCTTAAACGCTTATCCTTCACATAATCTACTCATCATCAAACACTCATCCTATATATTACATGCTCATCATCAAACGCTCACCTATACCTAACCTGCTCCCCCTTAAACGCTTATCCTACACATAACCTGCTCATCAGCAAACACTCATACTATACATTACCTGCTCATCATCAAACGCTCATACTATGCCTAACCTGCACATCATCAAACACTCATCCTATACCTAACTTGCCCATCCTTAAATGCTAATCCTACACATAACTTATTCATCACACATACACACACACACACACACACACACACACACACACACACACACACACACACACACACAGATTAAAACTAGCAATGCTATGTTGTTTCAAGATCCTGATATTACTTGCCTTTGTGTACATATTCACAAAACGTAGAATACAATTACAAAAATGTGCTCGTTTTGAATCATTGCAGATATTCTGCTTAGTTTCAAAAATTAATTTATTGAGATGTCTTTCCCACTTATTGGTAATCACATTGAGATTGGTGTTCTCATTTTCAGTTTTGTGGTTCAAAGGAAAATACCCAAATAATATGTTCTAATATCATCTATCATTTTTTTACTGTTGTGTAGTATAACACATACAATTTGAACATCTAACGGAGTGGAAGTAACACCATCTGTCTTCCTTTGTTATGCAAAGAGTGTATCATGGCTTCTTCTGCAAACCCTTTCTTCAGCAAATTTCATGATATTCTGCACTGACCTGGAAAGATAAATGGTCGTTTGAAAGCACACTTACCTAGTTATTAAATAGTCAAAACTAACTAACTAACTAACTAACTAACTAACTAACTAACTAACTAACTAACTAACTAACTAACTAACTATCTGGAAAAAATCTTGTTCTTATATATCCATAGGAAAGGCCTTTCACATGATGTGTTTATTGAATGAGTTTTAGCTGCCATGGGATACCTCACACTGAGATTAATGTTACTAAAATAATACCTTTGTGGGGTATAGCCATATTATTTTTATCATAGGTTCACAGGTTCATAGGTTCATAGGTAGGTACTAGGCTATCTGCCCAAAGGCATTTATAAGCCTAGCCAGAATGTGTTGGCTTTCGCCACCCCCTTCAATTAGTTCCCTGTGCCTCTGCCCAGCAGAGTCACTGAAGTCATCCCCGGGGTAAACTTTCTGTTTCCCATCCATTCGCCAAGGTTTCTCTTGAAGAGTGTTAACGAGGAACGCTGCCTTATGTCGATTGGAATCTTGTTCCAGAGCATGGAAAGTCTCTGGGACAGGAATCTATCCTTCCAGCATGTCCTATTTATTGTTGTGGTGAGGTTTAGATCCCTAAAGCGTATGGCTCAAGGAGATAAGGTTTTCTTTAGGTGGAGCATGTCCATCAATTCTGGGTTGGACATGGCCTTCTATGTCAGGCAGAGATCAATTCTGAGTAGGCGGCATGAAACTGAATACAGCTGGAGTTTCTTCAGTCGAGCTGCATAGTTGCTCTGTTAGAGGCCAGTGATCCTCTTGGTGTGGTACTTCTGTCGTCTTTCCAGCTGTTGCAGATGTCTTATAAGGTCAGGCATAGATCACCTCTCAGTAATTAATAGGTAACTAAATAAAGTGATAGGTCTTTTAATTGGTCTGTGTATGACATGTTGGTTATACCCTGTATTTTTTTGGTGAGGGACCTCTGAGGATACTCCAACTGTTGCAGGTGGCTGGATCTCATGCCTTTACATATAAGCTATGACACAGATCTCTGCACAGGGTCAACTCTTAGGGGGTGATATCAATGTTGTAATTTTCAGGGGAATATGATTTCTCAAAGGGTATTATTATGCACATCTTAAGATTAAGTCTGAGGTTATGGCTTTGACAAGCAATCATTAGTCTGTGTCAGTCCTTTCTGTAGAACATCAACATCATTTGGGGAGTCAGTGATAACCCCCAACTTGCAGTCATCAGCAAACATGGCTAGCCAATGGTCGTCTACATGTGCCTTGACATCTGGGAAGTATATCCCAAACAGGAAGGGGCCCAGCACTGAGCCATGTGGTACTCTACTGGTGACTGGTATTTTGCTGGATGTGGATTCTACCCCTCTAATAACATGTGTCCTATCAGTGAGACATTTGGCTATCCATTTAGTAATGTAGAGGTTTATATTCAATGTTGTGAATTTATCTATAATACCAAGTGGTATTTTGTGTCAAATGCCTCTGCCAGGTCAAGGTAGGAGATATGCCCTTACTCACCCTCATCCACGGTCTTGGTGACCTTCAGAAAAAAATTCCCCAGACTGAGCTGGCAGGACCTACCCTTGATAAAGCCAAAATGGGTTGGGTCTACAGTCTGGATAGTTCCTATGTCATTTTTAATCAGGTCCATGGTTATCCTTTCAATAGTCTTGCATATGAGGCTAGTCAGACTTATCGGTCGGTAGTTTCCTGGGTCTGTTGATGGTCCCTCCTTATGAAGAAGTATGGCTATTGCTGTCCTTCACTATACAGGGACAAAGCCTTTATGGAGACTGTGGTTAAATATAGATCCAAGTGGGTCTGCTAGGTCATGTTTCAAGTTATTATAATAGGCACCCTGGCATTACATCAAGGCCCATTGATTCCATGTTTCTAACTTTGGACAGCACAGTGAACACCTGTTCTTTTGTGATAACAGGCAGAGGAACTGCAGGGGGTATTTCATGGGGGGTGATCAGAAGTGATGAGATGGGAGGGCTTGGACCTAAATTATTTGGCAGCAGGTTGCTATTTCGTCTGGTTGAGTATAGTTTGTGCCATCTACAGCCAACTCAGAACATTATTGAGTGCTTTTCTTAAGATTTCAGACCTAACTAAAAATATCCTTTGCTTGGGAAGTTGTTTTAGTCTTGCATTTAGCTTCTGAAGACTTGATTAGTTCCCTAATTTGCTGTTGAGACTAATTATATATATATATTTTTTGTACTCTCTCCCTCTTACGTCTAGTGAGGACTTTCTTCTATTTTATAGTCTATTTATGTCAGGGGGTCCACTAGGGTGACTTGTTTTTCTGACTATACCTGTATTTAGTTCACTCAGGTACTGCCATTTCTATGCAGTTGTTTAAGTGGTTGTACAGGGCATTTGTGTATACTTCTGCATAGGCCTCCATGTTTTCTGGTTGGGAGTACTTTATGCTATCACTTAATAGAAGGTAATTTACCTTGTAAAAGTTCTTTATGGTTTTAGGGTTTAATAGGGTTTATACTCTTACATTTATTTCAAAAGAGACTCATTTATGATCCTATCTTACCAATGAAGACATTACACTGGGGAGAGTTCAAGGCTCCTCCATGTCTGTGAGTATTATGTCAAAAATATTTGACCCCCGAGTGGGAGTACAGACTAGCTGTTTCAGAGCATTTGCATTGACAAAGTCCAGGAATCTCTGAACCTGCATGTTAGTGATTGTGTATGTTTCCTAGTTTATGGAGGGGTAGTTAAAATCACCCATGACTATGTGTTGGGCTGAATGGTAAGTGATTCTAGTAACTTCAGGTATGCAGAGTGGTTTTCTTGGTTCACAGTGGGGACCTGTAGCTAGCAATGGTATGGTAGCGGATTTTACTTTCTCTTAGCTTGGCATGGAGTAACTTGACTGAGTCATCCTGCATGACCAATCTTGAGGTGTGATTGTTTTTATGTAAATGGAAACACCTCCTCCTTTCATTTAGTTCCTTTTCAGAGGGTGATCTGGATGTGTGGAAGGCATTGTAGCCTTGCACTGTTTGGGTGCTTTCTGCAGCCTTGAGCCATAACTCTGTAACTGGCAGATGCCAGCATTCTCCAAGCCAAGGAGCACTTCCAGGGAGACTGTTGCTAAAACTTCTAGCATTGAGCAACAGTACCTCCAGCTTATCATTAGAAGAACTTGTTACATTAGTAGGTCTGTTCGTTTGGCCCTGCATATAAAAGGCACTTTGGGGGTGGCTAATGCCTTGGTCAGTATTCAAAAGCCTATTGGCGACAGAAGCTGACCATCTCTGGCAAAGCAGCATGGTCTGTCAATCATGTCATCGCAGGCAGACAAATACTGGATCACCCTGTAATGATACCAATAGGTAAGCAAATCACTGAAGTCAATTATTTTCTGTTTGTATTGTAGTATCACTCTTGGTGAGGGTAGAATGCTGCTCAGTGTGAAGCTCATACCCACCTGCAATGCAAATTCAGTGAGGTCCATCATGTCTTCATATAGCCCAGGGAGATATGTCTGAGGTCATCCACACCTATATGGACTATGACTGAGTTATACTGGTGCTTGTGTGTGAGTGACTTGAATGCTTGTGTGATCTGGCGAATCCTGGCCCCTGACAGACAACTGACTGTAACTGTGTCTTTATCCAGCCTGGTGGAGGGAGCATCTGTGTGTCTTGCTATGGAGTCTCCTTAAGATGTTTGAATGTGTGGTGTTTCACCTTAGGAGTTTGCTTGTGTGGACACTATGATGTGTATCTTTATGTGTAGTGGTTGGTGTTGATATGATTTTATTTGCAAGTGGTTTCCTGATCACAGCATAAGGGAGGCCTTTGAGGTTTTGGTAAGTTACTTGTGAGTACCTCCACATATGTGGGTTTATGTGTTGAGTCCTTATTTAGTGAGGGAATTGCTGTTTATGCTGACAACATGTTTGTCACTTGATTTGTCAGTATGTTAGAGTCTTGTCTCAATTTTCATAGCGTAACTACATCTCTCACATAAAGTGTTTGTTTCAGGATTAAGTGATTGTCAGTATACTTCAGACAATTGCTAGATTACTTCAGGATGCCCATGTCCACCAGGCTAGCCACAGAAGTAGCAGGAAAGGTCCTATCCGTGGTTTCAGTTTTTTACTATGGGTTTAACAGGGAGAAAAGTGGTCAGATTTAACTGTTTGGAATGATAGCACATGGACAAAGAATCGGTGCTATATGGCAGCTATCCAACAAGGTCACTCTTGCTCTGTGTGCAACTCAGATGCTACTACAGCAGCATGCTGATGTGAGAAGGCTGCAGAGATAGCTATTCTAATGGAAATTTTTACTCAATAGTATTTGCATCTATACAGGGCACTTCTAAACGCTGCTGTGTTGAGAGCAACCTAGCGATAACACTGGGCTTATACAGAATCAGAACAACAAGTTTTACAAACAGCAAGGCCTAGAAACCAATCAGGAAAACACACAATAAGCTTTAAGCCAGCAGCCCCAACTGAGATAGGTTTGTTGCAGAAAACTTCTGCCACAAGAATATAGTCAGAAAACCCTGTTAATGTAAAAATGCTGGTTTTAGAGCTCAAATGCAGGGAAACCACACAATCTAGATACTAAAGTCCTGTAAAACTAGCAGATACAATATAATAAAGTACTACAGTAGCAATTCAACCAAAATTGTCTTCACAGCCCTTTACTGAATTTCACCTCTTCTATTTCAATACAGTTGTATAAATAAATTCTCTGATTTCTGTCCCACACTCACTTCATTCCCTGATCTTTTCTCTTCTGTTATCCAATACCTTTGTAAATATGCTCTTCCTATATCCTTTTGTTTTATTTTAGTATTAATTCACAGACTGACATTTCCCAGCTTTTACTTTCCTTTCATGCTTAAGTTTTTATTTCCCATTTAAGTCATTTCTTGTACAAGGATGCTCTGTATGTCATCATTCAGCACTGACATTTTGTTCAGATATATCTTAATGTACTTATCACCTATCAATTTTTATTTCTGATGTCCTCATTGCTCATTGAGCACCAGTCTCTTTTTGATATCTACATCCTTCCTCCATTCTTCCATTACCCTTTATAATCATGTCAGTGGCATCCACCTTGCACACAGTAGATAACAGGAAACACACAAGTATATCTTTTCTAAAATATTCCCAGTTTTCCTCTGGTTAGCCTCTTTTATCCTCTTTTATCTATGCTATGCCCAACTACCTTTTCACACCTATTTTTTAGTTCCACATATTCATATTTCCCATGTCATTCTTTATCACATGCCTCCTACTCACATCTTCTTCTAACTAATTCATAATTCCATTTGTCCAAGGTTATATGCCCTCCTTTTACATCCTCTGTATTTGTTGGTATACAGAATGTCTTTAAGTGAGATGGACTGCTCCTACATTTCTTCAACTTCTGTAAAACTCACAAGGTATAGTACATACCATTATATTTGCCTATACCGCTATTACATTTAAGTTCTCTTTGACTTTGAATAGATTTGTAACTCTTCTAATTTAATTCTTAGATGTGTGATTTTTTTTCCATTTCTTTTAAACTATTGCCTACTATGCTTCAAAAGTATGATGCGCGTACACACACACACACACACACACACACACACACACACACACACACACACACACACACACACACACACACACACACACACATACACACACACACATGCACACACACACACACACACACACACACACACACACACACACACACACACACACACACACACACATACACACACGCACACACACACACACACACACACACACACACACACACACACACACACACACACACACACACACACACACACACACATTTTGTGGTTGCTTCCCTTACAGCTGCCTTCTCCCTTCTCCTTATCTCTCTGCTCCTATGTTCACTCCCCCACCTTGTTTCTATTTAGACTACTTGCATTTTCTATTCTCAATGTTTCCTTAACATTTATTCCTCATTTAAGCCTTTTCTTCCTACAGCCATGAATACTAATATACTAGGAACATAAACAGTCCTTTTAGAAAATAGTTTTGCTAAATTTCTGAATGTCAGGAAATGAGCAATATACAACAGTCATGATACCAGTTAGCAAGAGGAATATATACTACTTGGCTGCATGGCTTCTGTCCTCATCACAGCACTACTTCAGCCCTCCTAGCCTTTACCAACACCATAAACCATAATCGCAGCAATAATTATATGTCCTCAGCCCTCTTTTTGGATCTTTCCAAGGCATTCGATATGGTTCATTACCGACTTTTAATCCACACCCTGCAAACATTCTGTCTAGATACTGGAGCCCTCCAATAGTTTCAATCCTACATGAATGGTCGACAGCAGGCTGTCCTCTGGCAGAATAAACTCTCTAACCTTCTACCTAACACCCTTGGAGTACCACAAGGCTCTATACTAGGGCCCTTGCTGTTCTCCATCTTCATTAACGACCTTTATACTGTCATCCCAAAAGTCAGCTGTATCCAATATGCTGATGACTCTACTCTGATTTGCTCAGCCACATCTCCAGTAGAGTTATGGTCAGCTACCCAGACCACCTTTAATACAATAGAAAACTGGCTTTCTGAACATCGTCTGATCTTAAATCCCAAAACAACTAAAATGCTGTTATTTTCACCAACACATAGGTCTACCGCTTTCACTTTTACCATAAATTCAAATGATGGCACAATAATCTCCCCTGACACATCTACAAAACTATTAGGTGTCATCATAGACAATAATCTAAAATTTGACCTACATGTTAACCAGACTATCAAAACCATCAATAAAAAACTAGGGTCACTTTACAGAATAAAAGCCTTCCTAACCCCTCCAGCTAAAATTAGCATAGCTCGCTCTCACCTTCTTTCAACCCTTCTGTATGCATCCCCTCTACTCTCGAATTTAAACAAGACTGTCCTTAACAAACTCTCAATTTGCTACAACCACATTGCCAGGTTTGCCACTGGGCTGTCTTTTAGGACACATCACTGCATCAATCTAAGTCAGCTTGGTTGGCTTGAACTACCTAGCCTAATCCAGTATAACCAACTGATTATGGCCTATAAAATCCTGTATAATCTGGACAATATTCCTGCACTTAAAAATATTATCACCCCCTATAACAATCCTAGACCGCTTCGATCCTCTAACAAACTACTAATTCAGACTAGCAAAATTAATAACGCAGCCAGTGATTCTCTCTTTGCAAACTCTGTAAGTATATTCTGGAACTCTCTTCCACTGATATTACCTTACTTTCCACCTTAGGTCAATTTAAAACTAGACTCAAACAAAATTTGTCACTTAACTGGCTATGTCAGTGTATCAAGCCTGGCTAACTCTCTATAGAATGTGTAAAAATCTGTTAACCAGTTTACTGTGTAATTTAATTTAATCCTGACTTGTGCTCAGGATTAACTGTAACCTGTGGAACTTGTTTAACTTGCTTACTTATGTAATCTCTGTAAATAGTCTGTTTGTAATATGTAATGCTGGTATTATGTAATGCTGTATCTGCTTACCCTTGGAGCTTTTCTCCCCGGGCCTCCGCTGAAAATGGACATGCATCCAGTCGGACTATCCCGGTTAACAAATGTAAAATAAATAAATAAAATAAATACTTATATTTTCAATGTGCACAAAAACAAGGTAGATATACAGAATTCTAAATATATTTACAGAGCATACAAGAACAGACATTTAAATGAGGAGATGGGTGATCCACCAACTGTCACAACCCCTCTTGATTCACAGCCATACTCCTACCTTCTTCAAAACTCATGTCTGGCTGTCATTCATCACTTCTGTGTGTATCTTCACTTCCTCTCTTCTTTTTTCTGTCTTTCTCTGAAATGTGCTTTACCAAATTGTAATTTGTTTTCCTGCACATGACAAGATAACCACAGTCTGATCTCCTTAACCTTCACTGCATTTGGACTACTTTGGACTCTGCTCTGCTATCCGTGTTTCTTCATCTATCACACTGCACAACCTACTGCCCATCTTAGGCTCTTTGTCTCCATCATCTCAATCTTCCTCAACTTTTCTGTCTTCGCTGTCAGCTTTCTGTGCATAGTAAAAGCACCAGTTATACCCATTGTTTAATACACGTTACTGTTCAGCCTTTTTTGCATTCTTCTGTCTCACACTACTGGTGACACTGTACGAACTGCAGCATCTCTGATTCTAGCTTTATCTTCCTTTTCCCACTTCAACCTCATCTCTGTTAATTTGTTCCACTATTTTCTCCTCTATCTCAGGTTTTAACTTTTTTGCCCCATTTGCTTCTATGACCACTGTCTTGTCTGTACTTTGTCATGCCATGTGCTTTCAGTTTTGCATTAAATTCTCCAATATGTTGCTGCTGCTGCAGTCCCTATTCTCATTCTTCTTGAAGTGACACATCATTTCCAGCTAGCAGCTTTGTTCATCTGTCTTGTCTTAAATATTTCTTATGTAGTCCATCAAAGGCAGTGCAATCATCAGAGCAAATGTAAGTCAAATTAAGTATCATACTAAATCTCATACAATTATGCATTTTACTGTATTTATTGTAAGGAAAATACTATATAAGAAAAAAGGGAAAGGTTTGGGAGTTCAGAAATGGTAATGGAGGGAGATGTTACCCAGCCAGAGGAAAAAAAAATAAGTAAGGTATTTTAACTTCAGCTTATTAATGAAGACTTGAAATGTATTTTATGTTTAATATTTGTTAACTTAATTCCATCTTAGAATTGTAATGTCCTGTAGAATTTAGAGTTAACTAAAACTTTTTATAAGGCATAGAAATAAAGGAATGGGAAATGAGTATCTAAAGAAATGGTAAATTAAATATACTGGTAGAGAAAGGATAAAAGGGAAAATGATTGTGTAAATGAGAGCTCCAATAAGTAATGGATTCTGGGCAGGATTCGAAGAACATTCCCTGCATACACAAAAATTGTTGTAGTCAAAAGTAGCAGTATCCATGATCGTATGAAATGCAATTCAGATACATGATCATCCACAATCAGGAAGGACCTCATCATGAGCTAATTTGCATGTATGTCTACCATGTAGTATTGCAGCCAGTGTTACTCAACACGTTGTGCAGTAATTGCTACAATCACCATCCAGTTATTCTTTTATCACACTGTTGTCATTGTGTTCGTTGGCTGCAACACCTCTGTTTCAAGCGTTATCTTCCTCATTCTGACTTTAAACACATTTCCGAAAATCTTGCAGCTGTTAACCTGTTCCATTTATTTCTTCTCAATGCTGAGCCTCTTATGTCCGATTTCTGCATTGACATCTGTCTAAAATGTACTATTTCAACCCTTGTACCTTAGAATGCATTGTTTCAACCCATGTACCTTCAGTTTTGTTTTCCATTTTCCAATATTTTACTCCAGTTCCCGATCAGAAGACAGACATTTTCTGCAAAGCAAATATATCCAAACAAGGCAGCAATGAAGACCATATGAGGTAACGTGGTTTACAGCTCTGACCATGAACTCAACAATAGAAAATATATGTCAGTGGTCCATTTACACTGCCTGACTAAAGCATTGCTAACCTTAACATGACCAAACAACATTAGAAATAATTGTTCAAAATGGACCTGAAACCTTCCTATGCACATTAGCAATATGGTATAAATGAACCTGTCAACTCTGAAATATTGATTACCCAGAAAACAGAAGGCAATCACAAGCCCCATGCCAGGAGCACATACTGCCAAAAAGAGATGCAAATAATGGTCAGATTGCATACATCACCAATGAGTTAAGATGTTTTTGAATTGCTCTTAATCTTGTATTGTGTCCAATTCTTTATTTTCTTGCCAGGTGAAAGCATTATAAAGTGAATACACTGCTAAGAATAAACATAGAGTTAAGACTACAATATACTTCAATGTTCATATAAGCCACTTTCTAGGTGCAGAGTGGATACTCCGAAATATTGTTTTCAAACACCTTTCACATTACAAATCATCTTCACCTAGTTAGGTATGTTGATGTGTTTAACTTGCAAGCTGAAGAGTCTGTCATACTGTGTGACTTGTTACACGGGCTGGTTGTGAACACTACACAAACTACAGAAGTGGAGTATGTGTTTGAGTATTTAGCCATAACCTATATGATTATTTTTACAATAAAAGTTTTGCATGATAGGGGAAGGACAAATAAAGTGACCGGTTGAACATATACCCTTCCCTGCAACCTGCCAGCAGCCCCCTGAATACCTATACTTCATATCAGTGGCACGTGCAAATTTGTCCCTAAAAGGACATGCAGTCTGCAATTGCACATGTGCATAATAGAAAAGGTTTGTTTCCATAAGAGGCATGCATTATATTATTGCACTAGTGGCACAGTGTACATAGTCTGGCATTCTGCATCTGATATATTAGCTGGCAGTGCATATCTCATGAGGTGCATAAGTTGCTAAACTTTCAAGATTTTAAATGTGCTATGACTATAATGTGTCTAACACCATAACATGATTAAAGTTGTTTGGTGTGAATTCATACAAAGATATGTTTGGATATAGCCTCCATAAAATATAGTAACAATGAATGTGGCTATCTCTACAGGGGTTCTTGTCCATTCACTTACTCAGCAGTGGCGACTTGTGATATCAGACTGCAGCACCCCCAGCTGTGAACCACAATGGTACAGTCCTAAGAATCCTCCATACAAAGTAAATCCAGACTGCTGTCTTTAAAGTCTGAATTCAGGAAGCAGACTGCTAATTCCCCAGAAGTCTATGTGGTGCTGACTGGAAGGGGATCAGACTGCAGAGTCAGCAGTCTTGGAACAAGGCAAGAAACTGGACATGTGCACTCCAAGCTGAAAACCAGAAGTGTGCATTCCAGCACAAACACAGGAGGGGAGAAAGCTGCGGATTCATTTATTGCAGGTGAAACAGTGGATTTATTTATTGCAGGTGAAATAGTGGATTTATTTATTGCAGGAGAAAGCTGAATGAAGTTGTGGATTTATTGTAGGAGAAACACTAAGCACAGAGACTGAAACCGAGTTATTGGACGTACAGAAACAGAAGTATGTGACAGATTTATATTGCAGGAGAAATGGCTGAGTGCAGGTATAGAAGTGTGTGTACAGAGACTGAAACAGATTTATTGCAGGAGAAACAGCAGGGTACTGAGACAGAAGTGTGTGTGTGTGTGTGTGTGTGTGTGTGTGTGTGTGTGTGTGTGTGTGTGTGTGTGTGTGTGTGTGTGTGTGTGTGTGTGTGTGTGTGTGTGTGTGTGTGTGTGTGCGTGTGTGTTTGTGTGTGTGAAATGGCCTACTTCATATCTGGTGGTGGGTAGAGAATGCCTCAGGCTCAAACGCTGTACCTTAGAGTCAGGTAGCAAGAACCTGAATTCCCTACCCACCACCATCTGTGACAACTTTCCAGACTTTTGCCTCATATTTTTCTTCTGTTCCTTATAAAATCTGTGGTTTCTGGAATGGATGTAATTCAAATAGCTGTTGATGGTGCAGTGGTAGCATTGCTACTTCACAGTTAGAGGTTCTCTGGTTTTTATTCTTACCTGGGGTGCCTTCTGTGTGGAGTTTGCATGGGTTTCCTCTGGGTGCTCTGGTGTCTTCCCATGTTACAAAGACATATGTATGGAGTGTTTCTCCCAAAGCATCTGCTGAAAATTGCCTTTTGTTCCAAGTCAGACTTTCCTAGTTAACAAATGTTAAATAATTAATAGATGACAGACATTACAATTTCAGACTTCATATTCTTCAGAAGGTACATTGTAACACAATACCTTTTATTCTACCAATTTTCTAAGTTTATAACATTAATATTTAAAATATGTCCCTATTTTTGGGACTGTATACACCCATTATTGGCTTCTTCCAGGTTTTTTGTGCTAAGGTTGACAGCTATGGTGAGAACTGAATTCACCGAATATGTTTGGGGGCTGTATTTCCCCATTATTGGCTTTGTTCAGGGGTTTTGTGGTAAGAGGTTGACAGCTATGGTGAGAACTGACTTCACTAAATAGTAGCCATTTAAGTTTCAGTCTTCCTCTCTTTAAGACAACACCTGATTTGGCATAGAGGTATGTTGCTTTGACTGTTTTGCCAGTGGTCCTGGGTTCAAGACATGCCAGTGAAATATATGGTAGTAACACAGTATTTTATTCTAGCAATTTTCCAAGATTATACAAGCAATGTTTAAAATGTGTCCCTGGTTTTTGGGCTTTTGTCCTCACTCCCCCAATACATTTTGGCTTTTTCCAGATTTCTTGTGCTGCAAAGTTAAGAGATACAGCTGAGTGTCTAGTAGATTTTATAAGGAGTTGAGAGCTGCAGGGAAGAGAAGTTTAGTTCTGCTTATGCTGAGTTTGCTGATATTGTTAATAGCACAGCAGGTGGTGTACTTGCGTTTGATGCAGAAGGCTGTAGGTTCTATTCCCACAGTATGTAGATGCATTGCTGATACTGTACTGTGTTGTAAAGGGGGTGGATGCTGCAGTCCATTTTGGTGAAGACACCTAGTAATTATAAACCTGTTATCAGTTTGCCATCCATCCCCTATTGCAATATTACTAGCTTATCTTTTTGTAATTTAACATAGGCAATTTATTCCTCAAGGGCAACGGGTACTTTATTTGTAGATGAAACAATGAAATATAAAGTTGTTTGCTAGCAGCAACCTCTTCATTAGTTACATATCTCTTTAATGTGGAATTATTTAGATGACTTTGACTTCTTCAGAGATTGTGCATATTTAATGATACTGGTGGATTGTAGACATTTGAGTAGACTTATATGATGGAAAAGTTCTGAACTGGACAGTTTTGTCATTATTGGTGCATGCATTTTGTTTCATTGTTTACTGGAAAAATGTTCAAAACAATAAATTAAAATGCCCTCTAACAACTGTACTGTATTATGCAAGGAATATTATTTAATACAATCAGAAAGGTGTATCAAAGAACACATGTATGTTTCATGTGCAAGGGGCCTATGATTTGAAAATGGCACAAAGTTAATTTTTATCTGCCATTGGCAAAATATATTTTCTTTGAATGTGGATTTCCATGCTGTTTCAATGAATTTGAGTTTCAAGGGCAAAGAAGTTTTAATACTAAGTATTTTCATTGTGAAACTGCATTGCTTTGTTTAGCAGATTGTTTATTAGTGTTTGTGCTGTAAAATGCAAAATAAAACTTTCAAATGAAATCCAAATAATCACAGAAGTAAATCAGTATGCACATTACAGTGTTTA
>NC_056729.1:229459668-229602168 GCF_019279795.1 Protopterus annectens | reverse complement strand
ATGCTGACAGACAACCCAGAGTGAGGAGAAGGAGAAGAGTATACAGGCCCAGGGTCACCTACCATGGGTTACATGAGCTGGAGATAGTAGAGCGCTATAGAGTGGACAGAGAGCTCCTGCAGCAGATTGTTGAGCTGTGCAGGCCACACCTCACACACAGAACCAACAGAGGGGAACCCATCCCAGTGGAAACCAAGGTATGTGTTGGCCTAAGAATACTAGCAACAGGTACCTTCCAGAGACCAACTGGCGATATGATGGGGATATCACAGGCATCAGCCTCCAGGGTACCGCACCAGTTCCTGGATGCCATGTCACCACATGTCAGTGATCATATATATGTCCCTAATGACCGTGAGGTTGTGGCCAGCAATATCGTCTCTTCCAGCAAATAGGGGGATACCGCGAGGTGCTTGCTCCAATAGACTGCCCGCACATACGCATCAAAGCACCAGCCGGTGAGCGGGGTAGAGCCTACATTAACCGCAAGGGATACCCCTCCATCAACTGTCAGGTCGTGTGTGATGCCCAGGGCATAATAATGAATGTGTGTGCTGGCTGCCCTGGGAGCTACCACGATTCCCACATCTGGCATCTGACGCAGCTGTACCAATCATTTGCCAATGGGGACTTCCCACACGGACACCTAGTGGGGGATGCAGGTTATGCACTTAAGCCGTGGCTGATGACACCCATCAGAAATGCACACACACCTGAACAGGAACGCCATAACAAGGCACACGCACAAACACGTAATATCATAGAGCGTGTGTTTGGGCTGCTCAAGTCACAGTTCCGGTGTCTGGACACATCTGGTGGAGCTTTGCAGTACACACCAACTACATGTACCCAAATGATCATGATATGTGCTATGCTGCATAATATGATCCTGCGGAAACAGCTGCAGCAGGACCAGCACAGGGCTGGGCCAAACATCCCCCCACCATTGCCAAGGCCACCACAGGCAGGGTGACTCGGAGGAGGAACAACCTGACCTTGTCCCAGTAGGCAGAAGGAGGTGTGCCCAGTATGCCCTGGCCTTGGCAAAGAGGCAACGCATAGCACATACGCTTGGTCAGTAGGAACACTGGGACTGATACCCGATCTGACTCACTCATACAGTAACAGGGATGCCTAACATGACACAACCTGCTTCCAAACGTACAGGGAGTGTAGTATGTGTATCCGACAGAGGTGGCCCTGCAGCACCACCTGAGGCATGAATGCCATGTGTTAAGTAATGTAATATCATGTACAATATGCACACCTGAGGACCCCAACTAACATCCATATCCATGCATATGACCCTGCGGAAACAGCTGCACGTCATACAGTGATGTACATGTGCAAAAACATGGAACAAGATACAAAATGAGGGTGACTAGCAATAAATAGCATGGATAACCACACACCCATGTTTGTACCACAACAAGAAGCAACATGGAATAGCCATGGTCAAAACCAATGGCTAAAACCGACTACTACTATATAGCCTGCTGCAGACCACTGTCCTAATAGCAGGAACTGCCCCAGGCCTATGTCCATAGGTTCATAGGTTCATACTAGGCTATCTGCCCTAGGGCATTAATAAGCCTAGCCCAGAGTTTTGTGGCTTCTGCCACCCCTGCAAGTTGATGGATAATATGCCCATTATTTTGCTGTGCCTCTGTCAAGCAGTGATACTGAGGTTATCCCTGGGGTATACCTGCAATCTCCCATCCATTGGTCAAGATCTCACTTGAACAAAGCCAGTGAGGTGCTCAGCCTCACATGTACCAGGATGTTGTTCCACAGCATATGGACTCTCTGGGTGATGAATCTGTCCCTCCAGCACATCCTATTAATATCTGTGTTGAGGTTTAGGTCTCCTGCCCTTGTAGTTCTGATGGATGTAGAGGTCTTGAGGTGAAGCATGTTCATTAATTCTGGGTTGGACATAGCCTTGTATGTCAGGCACAGGTCACCTCTGAGCAGACAGTAAGCGATTGAATACAGCTGGAATTCCTTCAGTCGGGCAGCATAAGAAATATGTTTGAGACCCTTTCACCTCCTGTTGAGGAATTTGTGGGCCCATCCAATCTGAATGGGGCATTGTATGCAATCATTGGTCTGATGAGTGATGAGTACAGGGAACGATGACCTCCCTTGATCTAGATGTGAATCACTGCATGATGAGGTGGCCAATGTAGAAGGCCTTCCAAACTACCCTGGCAATGTGAGTGTCAAACAAAAGGTCACTGTCAACCTGGGTGCCCAGGTCCCTGATAACCTCGTTGTGCTTAGAGGATTGCCACCTAGATGGGAAGTAGTGGTAACCTTGTTCTTCCTGAAGGGTATGGCTATGCATTGTTTAGTGTTTAATGTAAGGCCATGGCCGTGGCACCAGTTATCTGTGTCTATGAGACCCTTCTGAAGGATGTCTGTGTCAGATGGGTTTCCAACTATGCTTCCCAGTTTGCAGTCATCTTCAAACATTGTCAGCCATAATCCTCCTGTGTTTGCTCGTACTTCTGAAAAGTAGATACTGAACAAATGTGGGCCCAGGACTGAGCCCTGTGGGACACCACTTGTGACAGCTCTGGAGTGTGAACTGGCACCAGCAACTTTGACCCTGTGTGTTCTGTCACTTAGGCAGTTTGCAACCCATGCTGTGATGTATGGGTTCACAATTAAGCTGGTGATGTTTTCAATGATACCTGAGTGGGGTATTGTGTCGAAAGCCTTTGCCAGGTCAAGGTAGGCTGTGTGGACTGCCTTGCCCACGTCAATGGCCTGGGTGAGTGTTTTGAAAAAGTCAACCAAGTTTAAAAGGCATGATCTGCCCTTGACAAAGCCAAACTGGATTGGATCCAATGTCTGCAAGTCCCCTATGTCTTAATTTAGAATTCCCATTATGATCCTCTCCATAGCTTAGCAGAACAGGCTTGTCAAGCTGATGGGATGGTAGTTTCTGGGGTTGGTGGAGGCACCTCCTTTGTGAAGTGGGTCCACCATTGCTGTATGCCACTCCTTGGGAACATATCCTGAGGTGAGGCTAAGATTAAACAGCTGCCCTAACTGCGGGTGTAATTACTCATTGAGTTCATGGAGCACACAACTGGGGACACCATCTGGTCCCATGGATAAAGTGTTTTCTGCCTTGGATTGAGCAGTTCCCACCCCAGCAGTGGAGATGTTTGGGGGCTACAATCCTCTGGTGTACATACCCCCAGTTGGGGAGGGAGAAATCTGCACTGAACCTGTCAGCCAGTATGTTGCCAATGTCTGTAGGTGCAGTGATATCAACATCATTCTGAACTAAGTCTGAGCATATCTGGGAGTTTCCTCCCAGGTTTCAAACATAGGTAAAACAACCCTCATGATTCTCCCTGGAGTCCTGAGTCTGTTTACTCTCAAATCATGCCTCGGATGATTGTATGGGGAACCCAGTGTTTTACTCACAATGAGCAGGGGTGTCTTCCCCACGGATTACGCTCTATCTTGTAGTAGCTCCTTCCTTGTGTTGTACAGCTTGTTTATGGCTAGGGTCCACCAGACTGGATGCTTGCCAGTGGTACAAAGAGTCATTATTATTTGGGATTGCCTGAACCATGCAGTCCTGGAGGTGTTGGTAGAAGGCATTTCTAAGTGATACAGTGGCTTGGGTAATGGTGTCCGCTGGCCTGGGGGCCTTGAAAGAGACCACACCAGTCCTCAGAAATGTGAAGTCGGCATTTGAGAAGGTCTTCACCGTTTCTTTTCCCATCTGGGGTGTGGGTGGGATGTGGACTCCCACTGAGAGTAGTCCATGATCTGATCTCACCAATGATGGGTATACGTCTGGTGTTGAACAGTGTGACCCCATGTTTGTGATGATGTGTTCTAGTATGTTGCCTCCACTTGAGGGGATTGGGACCAGTTGTTCCATGGCATTTCAGTGTATGAACTCTTGGAACCTTTGTGTTAGAGTGTTGTGGCATGATTAGTGATCCCAGTCTATATGCAGATAGTTGGAATCACCCAGTAGGATGGTGTTTGGAGATACATTTATCCCCTTCAGTGTTTGCAGGATAGCTGTGTGAGGTACCTGAGTTTGAGCGGGTGGCAAGTAACATGCTACAAACTGCAGAGCAGTCTTGCCTACGGTCACTGGCACCTGGATGGTCTCCGATGCATCGTGTGTTGCCACCAACCATGAGGTGAGGGTGTCCTTGATGAATATGGACACCCACCATCCTTCTTGGTGTTGTCGGGATGCTGGTGCCGGAATGCATGATATGAGGTAACACCCGATAGTGCCGGGGTGCTGTCAGAAGCTGTGAACCAGGTTTCAGGCACAGCACAGACATCAATGTGCTACATACTGAGAAGGGCATAGAGTGTGTGCAGCTTGAGGTTGAGACCTTGGGCATTGAGCAGCATTAGCCTTAGTGTCTTTCCTTTACTGTGTTCTAGGGTGGTAGGTGTAGAATCTGAATCTTGCATAAAAAGGCACAATGGGGTGGCAAGAGCATCATCTGAAATCCGGAAGCCCAGGGGTGACAGGTGCAAGTCGTCCCTTGCAAATCACCGTGGCCTGTCCAGCATGTCATCACAGGCAGACAGACATTGGACCCCCTTAGAATGACACCATAGTCTAATCAAAATACTACAGCTGATCATCTCGTCTCTGTTTATGTGGCATCATACTTGGTGAAGGTAGGATACTGCTGAAGGTCAGGGTCATACCTGCCTGGCCTACATAATCAGAGGGATCCTCTATGTCTCTTTCCATGTAGTCCAGGGAGGTACATCTCAGGTCGTTCACACCAGCATGGATTATGACTGGGTCAGACCTGTACTTGCAGTTTAGTGACCTGAGTGCTTGCATTATGTGGTGGATTCCAGTGCCCGAAAGACAGCTTACTGTGACCTCCTCTGTACCTGATCTGGTGAGTGGGACATCAGTGTGTCTGACTATGGAGTCACCTATGACAAGTGTGTCTGGCATTGTGTTTGGCCTTAAGGGCTGTGACTGTTGGCACACCGACTCTGTGGTCAATGTGTTGCATGTGCTGTGCCCTGTGGAGGCAGTTGTGTGAGTGTCTGCTGTGGTGGCCACCGCCATTCTGGTAGACTTCTGATCAGAGCCTCCGAGAGTGTCTCTGTGTGTCTATGTGTATGATCTTAAGTTGTGACAGTGCCATGTGAGACTGGATTAAAGATGTGTGTGTGGTTACCTTCACCTCTCTCTGGTCTTGCTAGTCCTATGTTGAGAGAGCTCAGCCTCCACTTTGGCTATATAGTTGCATCTCTCACATGTATGTGTGTTTTATGGCAGAAGGAGAGGGTTGTCAGTGTACATGAGGCAACTGTAACAGTGCCTTAATATTCCCAGGTTCACCAGCTGAGCAGGAGAGGACACTAGCAACTGATCCCTAGACATGCTAGAAGGAATAGACAAAACAATGTTGGAATACAGGGAGATATCAAGCCCCCCAAGCCACATCATACTGTTTGATTGACAATAGCTACACATACACCGGTGTTTCATAGTGTCATAGTGTACTACTAGGCTATCTGCCCTAGTGCATGTATAAGCCTAGCCATAGTGATGTGGCTATTGCCACCCCTTATAGTGGTAATAAGTGTACAGAATAGATTCTGAATATTGTGCCTCTGACTTAGTAGTGACACATTATGACCCCTTACGTAATTGAATAACATGACTGTGTCTCTGTCTAGTCTGTGCCTCCGTCTCATATGCAGTTGTCCAGATGTCTCCTGAAGAGAGTCAGTGAGGGACTCTGTCAAACATGAACTGGGATACTCTGCTAGAGTGTGAGATGCCTCTGAGTTATGACTCTGTCCCTCCAGCATGTCCTATACATGTATGTGCTGAGGTTCAAATACTCAGCTCTCATGGCTCTGGTGGATTTGGATTGCTTGCAGTGGAGCATGTCCACCAAATCCTGATTGGACATGGTCTTGTATGTCAGGCATAGGTCACCTGTAAGTATGCGGTATGACACTGAACAAAGCTGGACTTCCTCTATTCTGGAAGCATATGACATGTGTTGAAGAACCCTGATCTTCATGGTAGGTACTTTTCGGGTGCAAAGGTGCAAAGGCAGGATCTGCCCTGTACAAAGCTGAACTAGGTGGGAACAAGGGTCCGTAGGTCAGTAATGTGTCTGTGTAAGAGCTCCATGACTCCTCCCATATCTTTGCAGACAAGGCTGGTTAAGCCTGTGTGGTGGTAGTTGCCATGGTCTGTGGAGGCATCTCCTTTGTGGAGTGGGCCACTGTTGCCGTATGCCAGTGTTCAGGTACATATCCTGTAGCAAGACTAAGGTTAAATAGCAGTTGTATATATGGGTCCAGCCCCTTCTGGAGTTCACATAGCATGCAAGTGGAGATACCAGCAGGTCCCATGGATGCTGTGTACTTGTCTTTGCTGAGTGTGGCTCTCACATGGACATCCAAGATGACAGTGAGGTTACATACAGCAGTGATAACTATCTTGTTTTGGGGGTGAGGGAGTAGGTAAATCGCACTGAAGCTGTCCGCCGGAATGTTGCCAATATCTGTCAGGTCACTGGAATATATGTTGTTGTGTACCAACTCTGAGCATATCCGAGGGTTCACAACCAGGTGTCTGACATAACTGAAGAAAGCAGTGTGGTTACCTTCATTGTCTTTGGTGATTTATGTCCCCAAGTTGACCTTGCATGTCTTGATGAGATAATGTAGCTTTCTACTAGTGCTGATCACAGCTGTCTTCCCTTTTGGAGATGTAGCTCTGTCTTGCATTAGTAACCCTCATCTGTCATACAGTTTGTTTATGGCTGGGGTCCACCAGACAGGCCACTTTCCCTTTGTGGAGAGGGTCCTGTTTTCAGTTGTGATTGTATGGTCCATGCTGTCTGACATCTAGCTAAGGGAGGTCATTCTGGTTCTGCAGTTATCTTTCATCAGCATTAGAAATGACCACAACAGCCCTGTGGGTGTACCTCATGCACACACATCCAGCACCTGTAAAGTCCACAACAGTACCTCACCAGGAGTATGACAGAGCTGGAACACATGTAATGTGTAGTCTGATTAAACAGAGTGCAGCTCCACACACTGCCATGCTGTCCACCCAGATGCAAGCTGTGCCTGATGTAGAAAGCCATGTCCAAGCTGGAATCAATGCACATGCTGCACCTTGTACAATCTGAATGGCAGGGAGCTATGCACATGAGGGTCCTGAACCCCAGCACTGAAATATATAGAACAGGCTGTACTGCATTATCCAAAACACAGAAGCCACCCCCACACATGAGTAAACTACCAGTACAGGTTGTCCATAGAGACACTGGTTGAGTCCCCTCAACAGGAATCCTAATGAGTGGATGGGAGATGGGAGGTTTACCCTGGGTATCAATGTTATGTCACAGGTAGACAGAGGCACAGTATACTAAACAAGACATATAACATGGCAAACTACGCTTACAATGTGTTGATGGACAAACACATTCTCCGACTAGCATTAGGTCAAGATACCTCTTGAACACAGCCAGCAAGGTGCTCTGCCTCAAATGGACCAGGATTGTATTCCACAGCATAGGGAGTCTCCGAGTGATAACTCCATCCTCCAACATGTCCAACATACATCCCTGCTAAGGTGTAAGTCACCTGCACTAGTGGTTCAGGTGGATCTTCTGAGTCTGAGGTGGAGCATGTCCATTAATCTCTGTTTGGACATGGCCTCGCATGTCAGGCACATGTCACCTCTAAGCAGACGGTATGTGAGTGAATAGAGTGTGAGTGTCTTCAATCTGGCAGCATATGACAGCTGTTGGGGTTCCTTGATCCTTTAGGTGGGGGACAGTCAGGGTGTCTCCAATTGCTGCAGATGTTGGGTGAGATACAGCCAGAATAGGGCATTTGACTCGATCACCGGTCTGATAAGTGAAGAGTACAGGGGAACAATGACCCACTAGATCTGGATGTGAATCCCATCCTGATCAGGTGGGCAATGTAGAAGGTCTTCCTAGCCACTTTAGCAATGTGATTCTCAGAAGAATGGCGACTGTCAACCTGGGTCCCCAGGTCCATGATAACCTCCTCTGTGCTTAGAGGATTGCCACCTATATGGTAGCTTGGGGTCACCTTGCTTTTCCTGAAGGGTATGTCTACACATGTTGTGCACTTTGACTTCAGGCCATGGCCCTGGCACCAGCTATCAGTTACTGTGAGTCCCTTCTGAAGGATATCTGTGTGTGATGCACTGTCCACTATGGTGCCCAGTGTGCAGTCATCTGCTAACATTGTCATCCAAAGTCCTCCCATGTTGGCCTGTACTTCTGGGAAGTACATGACAAACAATGGGGCCAAGGACTGAGCCCTGTGTGACACCACCTGTGACCAGCCTGGAGTCTAACATAGTGCCAGCAACTCTAACCCTGTGGGTCCCGTCCTTAAGCCAGTTTGCAACCCATCTTGTGACATATGGGTTTACATTTCAGTTGTTAGGGTTTTCCACAATACCTGAGTGGGGTATTGTGTTGAAAGTGTTTGCAAGGCCAAGGTAGGCTGTATGGACTGCCTTTCCCAACAATGGCCTAAGTGACCAATTTGAAGATGTCAACCCAGTACAAAAGGCATGATCTGCCCCTGACCAAGCCAAAATGGGATGGGTACAATGTCTGCCTGTCCCCTATATCTTTGTTTATGAGCTCAATTATGATCCTCTCCATAGATTTGCAGACTACACTTGTTAAGCTTATGGGGCAGCAATTAACAGGGTCTGTAGAGGCACTGCCTTTGTGCAGATGTGCACAACTGGACCCTAACCAGGCTGTTGTGCACACTATGGAAATGTAAAGCAGTGATAGGACTAAAGCCCAGGATACTGACCACCACAGTGAAAGTACTGAAACACTACACTAGACAGTGCTACAGTGTTAGGTCAGTATGAACGGATGTTGACAATTGTGTGCAAAGTATCCCATGCAAAACCTGCAGGCACAGTATACTCCCTGTTTTGTTCACACAAAAAGCATTCGGACAGTAACTACACAACATGGCACAGAACACACAACCATAAACTGGAGGTATTTGTTGAAGGTCACACTCATCCACAAATGTGATGGGCTGCAGAGTTCAACATATGTAAAGCCCACACTGGGCATGCTCACACACTTAGATAAATGAGACATCTTTCACACAACATGCCATGGGAAGGCTGAACTGGGCATGCTCACACACTTGGTCCAAATGTTACCCCTAGCAAATGTGAAAACACACCAGAGGATGCTCATCTCCCTTTCTAGACACTGATCATGTAAGCACCCTATAAGTATATTGGAGAAAAGGATTCTCTCAGTAATCCAAATAGAGCTCCGTGCTAATGCGTCTGTCTGTAGTGTCATAACATAGTTAGGTAGGGGTTTGAATCCAGCAGGTGGCAAGTGTGTGTGAAGGGGGGTAAGTGTGTAAGTGTGTATGAAAGAAACATCCCTTTTGGCAACTGGGAAAACACACCAGAGGATGATCATTCCACTTTCTAGACTCTGATGATGTCAGCACCCTATAAGTATATTGGAGAAAAGGATTCTCTCAGTAATCCGAATAGCGTGCCGTGCTAATGTGTCCGTCTGTAGTGTCATAACATCATTAAGTAGGGGTTTGAATCCAGCAGGTGGCAAGTGTGTGTGAAGGGGGGTAAGTGTGTATGAAAGAAACATCCCTTTTGGCAACTGGGAAAACACACCAGAGGATGATCATTCCACTTTCTAAACTCTGATGATGTCAGCACCTTATAAGTATATCAGGGGAAAGGAAAACCTCCAGTAATGCGAATAGCGCACTGTGCTAATGCGTCCGTCTCTAGGGTCTTAACATAGTTAGATAGGGGTTTGAATCCAGCAGGTGGCAAGTGTGTGTGAAGGGGGGTAAGTGTGTATGATTGATATATCCCTTTTGGCAACTGGGAAAACACACTACAGGATGCACATACCCCTTTCTAAACGATATCACAATTATGTATGGCTTTTGATAACAGACATGCCATGTTTGTTGTGCACACACAGAATGCCCATGTGTGTGGGTTGTCCCTCACAATAATGCATGACATTGATTACACCGGTTATGGCAATGAACACATGATGTATGTGTGTGCCAAATACACATATGTACCTGTGACTTTCAATAGTTACCATGTGTGATGCCTACCACATGTGAATACATGGTATTTGCACAGGGTAACATTATGACCGTGGTCTTCTGTGCAGATGCTGCATGTGGGATGTGTATATACAGTGTGAGATGTAGATGCTATCAGCCTAGTAGTGAGGGATGCACACCTGGTCTGGGGCATAAAGTCTACATGTTGTTGATGTACAGGAGCTGCATGTTCTCACCTGTTGTGGGAGTGGTAAGACAGTATTCCATAGCAATGCAGTGACTGCATGCTAAGAACCATTCAGCTAGGGTGTTGTAGCTACACTTATTCATTAGCATTCAGTAACTTGTCGGAATCCCTGGTGAGGGTCTGATGCCAACCAAGGTCAGGGGTCTACCAGCCTGTGTCACTTGCCCAGTGATCCCTTCCATGTTCCCTATCATGTATCCCAGTGAGCGACATCCCACATCAGCTGTGGTGGCATGGACAATGACTGAGTCATATGTGTCCATGCATCTGACTGACTTGTATGTTGTTGTTACAGTTTGGCCATGTGTTTCCATCTCATACATGTGATGTACATCAATGGGTAGGGGATAGGGTTGACTGTGTACATGTGGCAGCTGTGACATTACTACATGACACACATATTCCACAACTGTACCATAGAGGTGACTGACAACTGACCTAGCACATGCTACCGGAGTATTGAGATTACATTGGTGATTGACAGCACATAGGGCCAATGGTGAAAAAGAGACATAGGTCCATAGGTTCGTACAGGGATATCTGCCCAGGGCATGTATCCACCTAGCCAGAATGTGCGTGCCTTTCAACATGCATTGTGAATCTGTCTTGCTATGCCCTTTTCCAAGGTTAGTATACTGTGCCTCTTTCTCACAGTGACACATAAGTGATACCCAGGGTAACCCTACAATGTCACATCCAGTCATTAATATCGCTCTTGAAGATAGTCACTGAGTCAGTCCGCCTAACCTCTATTGGGATAATAATCAGGAATGAAGGGAGCCTCTGAGTTGTGAATGTGCCCTCCACCATGTCCTATGTATATCACTCCTGAGGTTCCAGTATTTCCAGCGTGTATCCTGGTGGGATCTGGATATTCTGAGATGCAGCATGGCCATTACGTGAGGGTATGACCTGGCCTTCTATGTCAGGCACAGATTGCCTATGAAGAGGCAGTATGTCACTGAGTAGAGCTGCTGCTACTTTAACCAGTCAGTATGTGGCATCTGTTTGAGCACTTTGATCCCCTTGTTGAGGTACATATGTGGTAGCTCCAGTTGCTGCAGGTGTCTGGTAAGGTGCATGCCGACAGGTTCATCATAGTCAATTATGGGCATGATGAGGGATGAGTAAAGGCACAATGTCCTCCCCTGGCCTACATGTGGATCCCATGATGATGTGGCCCATATAACATGCTTACCTAACCACTTTGTCCATGTTGTTGTCAAATGGTAGAATGCTATCAACCTCATACCCCAAGGTCCATAATTCCTTGGTCTGCACTTACTGGATTAACACATATGTGGTACATTGTGGTCACTTAGTGTTTGACAAAGGGGATGACTATACTCTTTCTGTCATTCACGTTGAGGCCATGGCTGTGGCACAAGTGTGTTTGCAAGAGTCCCATTTGGAGGATGCGTGTGTTAGCTGTTGAGTTGATTATGGTGTTCGGTCTGCAGTCACCTGCGACTTGCTGAGCCACAGTACTTCCATGTTGGCCTGTACCTATGACAAATATATAATGAACATGACAGCTCCTAGGACTGTGCCTTGTGGGACACCACTTGTACCAGGTTGGAGGCTGACATGGCTCCAGCAATTCTACCATGTGTGTTCTGCCCTTGAGCTACTGTGCAATACCCATAGTGACATAGGGGTTAATATGTACACTGGTGAGCTTCCCTAGAATGCACAAGTGGGGTATTGTATCCAAGGCTTATGCAAGGTCCAGGTAGGCTGTGTGGACCTCCTACCCCTTGACAGTGGCCTTGGTGACTGTTTCAAAGAAAGCAAACAGGTTTGATAGGCAGGATTTGCCATTGACAAAGCCAAACTGTGTATGGTGACATGTCTGTAGGTCCACAATATCTAGATATGTGAGGTTCATGATGATCCTTGCCATAGCTTTGCAGACAAAGCTAGTCAGACATATGGGGCGAGTAGTGTCCAGGATCTGTGACGGCACCACCTGCATGTTGAGGGACCACTGTTGCTGTATGCCACTCTCTGGCCACATATCATGTATTAAGGCTGGGATTGAACAGTGGTGTTATGTCTGGGTGTAGCTCTTCTTGTGGTTCATGTAGGACACAGCCTGGGACACTGTCTGGTCCCATTGATGCAGTGTTTATTGCTTTGGGAAGGGCATCTCTTACCTGAGCATCTGTGATGTCAGGGGGGGAAGCACTGTGCTGCGAGACATATTTTCCCTTTTGGTGTGGTGGGGAGAGAAGGCAGCATTGAACCTGTCCACTAGGATGATGGCAATGTCTGTGTGTTTTATATTTTGTGTGACATATTGGATTACCTCTGAGCATATCTGGGTAGTACCACACAGGTTACTAACATAACTACAGGCAGCCTTGTGATTATCCTCAGTGGCTTGTGGAATCCTCTCTCAAAGATGGTCTTAGACAATCATATGGGTGCCTGTAGTTGTCTTCCAATACTCATCAGTGGTGCCTTCACATTTTGGGAGGTTGTTGTATCATGTAGTGGCGTCATCCTTCTATTGTATAGTGTGTTTATGGCTGGTGTCCGGCACCCAGGACATCTGCCTTTGGAGAATTGGGTCATGCTTTCATATGTGGCTTCATGAGCCATGCATTCCTGAATGTGTCCACAGAATGCCTCTATACAGGTATCTGCAGTCTGGTTCATATTTTCAACAGGCCTTGGGCCTTTGAAGGTTTCCACATCATTTATGAGGGGTGTGCACTTGCTTGACATGAGCTGTTGACAGACGTGCCGCCTCCAGACAGAGCAAGGGGAGGGTCACAGTCAGCTACCTGTTGGGACGTACCTCCCTGGACCACATGGAAAGAGACACAGAGGAGCTCTTACAGCACCCTCTCAAACTCAGAACTCCCACACAGCCTTCATGCTGACACAGGAGAGTTTAGATTACTCTGCAAACACCATCATACTGGGTGATGCCAGCTACCCAAACATAGACTGTGAACATTACACAAGCCACAATACCCAAGCTCTAAGGTTCCCATTGATCAGACATTCTTTGGCTATGGAACAGGTAACCAACCTTCCCACAAGAGGGGCAGATATACTAGAGCTGATCTTTACAAACATGAGTACAAACTGCTCACCACTGGGAGTATATCCCTCATTGTTGCAATCAAACCATATACTAATCACACTGGAGTTCTGGATCCCCCACATATGCAAACCTCCAACACATCGATGTCTGTGTGTGGGAAATGTCCCTATTAGCAACCGTGACAGTATTGTACAGGATGCAGATCCTCCTTTTGAAACACTGATGATGTCAGGACTGTATAACTATATCACCTGTAGTAAAGTCCTCCAGTAATTTGCATAGCACGCTCTGCTAATGTGTCTTTCTTCAGTGTCATAATGTAGTTAGGTAGGGGATTGAATCCTGCAAAGGGAATGTATGAGTGTGGTTTATGTGTGTGCACTATGCTGGGAGGGTTAACTGCCTTTTGCCAACTGGGAGAACACACTACAGGGTGCACATCTCTCCTCCTACACACAGATGATGTCAGCACCCTCTAAGTACAGCATTAGTAAAGATTTCTCCAACTACTGCAAACAGCACACTCTGCTAATGTGTCTGTTTCTACTGTCATTGCACAGTTAGGTATGGGTTTGAATCTTGCAAAAGGAAAGTATGTGTTTTACTGTTGGTGGGGTTAGTGTGTGTGCACAATGATGGGGTGGGATGTGGCTTTTGCCACATGGGGCTATGCACTGCAGGGTGGTCATTACCCTTAACAAGCAGTGATGTTGATAGCACCCTATACAAACAAAACTACAAAACAGAAGGTGGTGGTACTGATAACACATGTAAGGTAACACTTCTTCAAGTAATGTCCACAAAACGGAGTAGGATAATCAAACAATTCTTTATTCTATACAGACAACATGACAACAGACAACTAACTGCCAGTACTCAGTATAGTGTTACATGCTACTGTAACACGCACATGTACCCGAATATACCTACATAGTGTTCTGAAGCCTGAATGTGGCAAGTGTGTGGATGTGGGATGTGTCTGTGTGTGCATTTCCATGGAAACATGTTTGTTGTGGCAATCAGGGTACTACAGTACCTGATGCACATTACATCTTCCAACTGATGAGGTTGCCTGCACCCTGTGAGTACAGGTAGAGAAGGCGATGCCAGTAGTAAACAACATAGTGCACTTCTGAAATGTGTACCTGTCATGTATCAACAGCTACTCATGTAGGGTGATAAATAATGGGAATGGCAGGTGAGCGTGCATGTGTGTGGGTAGCAGGGTGTGTATAAATGCATGTGTGACAGAACAGATACATGTAGCTGAATCTACATAACAACACAAGATGCGCATTGCCATAGTCAATGTTAGCATGTGATGGTGTGCAGCTGGTACACTTTGTTAAGTAGTATGGGTGCAGATAACAATTGAGGACATTCATACAGTTACTGCAGCAGGACTGCTGGGATATACACACATTTATACTGCAACAGTCAACAGTTACCAACATGTTACTACTTATACACATCTATAGTCACCCTGTGCATCAGCAACGTGTTTACCTTTACCTGCACCGATGTTGTAGTATGCAGGAGGTGGCACAGTGTCATCATATGCACAGGGTGTGGGTTAGGTATGCCCAAGCCGGCCACTGGTAACACCAATTGACATGTGTGTGTATGTGTGTTTGTGAGGGGCAGCAGTACAGGGTGGACCGTTGGTGCAGTGTGTGTGTGTATGTGTTTGCCCTAGGTGTTAGGTTTCTGCATGTGTGTAAGCACGCACACAGTCCCACATAATGGCTGCCATGTACAGGGTTTTGTGGACAGCCACAGACTGCACCTGTCAGGTCATCCAGATCAGTGTCTGTGGGCACGGACACGGTACCTGTGCCTGGCAGGTGCTACGGGCCGTATCCGGTACTAACCCAGACTGGGTACTGTCATCGGAAGCAGGGTGTGTTGACTGGACACAGTTCCCTGTTGGGACTGTCCAGAGCCACGTGCACGGGTCTCCTGGGCGTCTGGATGACAGCACAGACCCAGCATTGCTGGGGCTGGTGCTGGCACTTGAGGCGCGCGTGGGCCCGCTGTCGCCCGCGCCACTGCCAGCTTGTGCTCTTGCTGGCATACGGCCACGCCGACGACGCAAAACGCACACCATCGCCCTGGCCCATGAGCGTCTGGTTGTGGAGCAGCTGGTTCTATGCCCCCACAACGTCTGTCAATGACATCTGTGAAGTTACGGATAGCATTCGCAACATCACGCATGCCGCCTGTCATGGCTATGCGACATGCTCTCCAGCTCCCCAGACCCTGTCTGGTGTACCTTCCATACGTGCCTGTGCCTGCATGACAGTTCTAAACATAGTGGAGGTTGACATACCTCCTGGGCACGCCGCCAGAGGCAGTACAGCCACGGATGCCCCCACGAACCCATGGGCGACTGTCTGCGTGGTACCATTGGAGGCCTCTGCACATGGCTGCCTTGTGAGGATGCATGTACCACAGGTACCACATTACCCTGATCTATGCCCACTGCTGACTGTCCATCACCTAGGGACAATGGTGACAAAGGATGTAACGGCAGGATGACTGCATTGACGGGGTTGAAAGCTGTGTACTGTCAACTGGCTGACCAATGGCGGACCCAGACACACCTTCCTGCACCATTACAGACATTTCATCATCATCAGTACCTGGGGCACAAGATTCAGGTTCCCTGCTGCAGGTCACCAGAGCAGCACCAGAACCTACGGGAGGAAAACATGGAACACAGATTACAGTCTCAATACATATTTGAAAGAGATGCACTTCAATACTAATGCACACATTCAGAAATGGACACATGCACTCATGGACACTAACACACATGCACACTTGGGCACAGGCACACTTGCACACATGCACACCCCACAGTAAACACACACATCAGTACCGTGTTACACTACTCAATTTACTACCTGTCAATTACAGTTATTGTGAACACAGTCACCAGCATGTCTACTACAGAGTTACACTACTCTTCCTAGTTTTATAAATTTTTTTACAGATAATGTTAAAAGACTCACCAGCATGTATGGCCTGCCTCATTGCTAGATGGGAGGGACCTGGAAGTGTGAAGAGAGTAATGTCAGTGGGCACATGTGTGCCATTCGTTTTGCACATGATACAGTACAGTAGTACACTAGTTCCCTTATACACATCAGCTGCACATCATGTCTGTATATATATCATGATGACAGATACATACCACATGCACACCTTATGCGTGCATGAAGTAACAGCGTACAGAACAGTCATATGTACATACCAGGTGTTAACTCTAATCTCACCCTTACCTCTCTTCAAACGTCAACTCAAACTGTACTTCCAAAACCACTGGCTTTGTTCTTCTTGGAGTCCAGGCTAACGTCCCTCTCCCTACCCTCTCTTCACCTTTAACCCCTCATTGTGCATAGAAACTAGCTTCTACATTGTTTCTTTCACATTGATGTCCTTCTATGCTCTGACCTACTTCTCCCATCCCTCCCACCTCCTCTTGACTGTCTTCCTTCTTTTCCTCACTTCCCTTCTTGACTCCTGCCTCTTCCATATCATTGTATCTGTCATACTCCTTCTACTTCTCTACCCTTCTGAGCCCTAACTATTATGTATATGGCTTTTGCCTTATTGCATAACCATTATGCTTTAGGTAGGATTGCTTTGAAATCAACGGTACATTGTGTATGACTCTAAACTGTTTGACTTCCTTACATGTATGTTGATTTAATTAACAGGCTGGTGTACAATTCTATTATGTTGGCTGTCTGTATTGACAACTTGTCTGTCTGCCTTTATTACGTTATGTGTGATGCTTTTCTCCACAGGCCTCTACTGAAAATGAACTTATATCCAGCTAGACTATCTGGGTCAACAAATGTAAAAGTAATAACAATAAATGAATATGGCATCTTACCTGCACGCTCGCTGTCTTGCTGCTGTGTGGATCCAGCCTCCATCAGGATGCATGATTGTTGCTGTTGTTCTGGGGCTGGATCCACAACACTTAGCAGTAGCCCCTCCTGCCTGGTGAGGGGGGGATGTGTGGCCACCCCCCCCACCTGTGGCAACCTGTTGCCTGCGGATATCTGCAGCACGCTGGTGGACATTTCTTATCAAATAACTGCAGTGATGTCTCACCTGCTCATATGTCCTATCATGCATGCCAACATCATTTATCCTGCTAACAAGGTTTTGCCACAGTGCAGACCTCTCCTGCTGATTCTGGGTGGTGCGTGAGAACAGGATGGCATAGTCACGCACCAGGGTCTGGTGGATCACGTCATCCTCTGCAGCAGAGTAGGCAGGATTCCTTTTTGGTGCCATGTCTATCTGGAAAGGTACACAAACAGGTTATCAGCATAGTATCTCAATAATACATGGTACACATTCTATACAGGGAGTGTTAACTTCTACTTATTACTGATTGGTTAAAACCTGATTACAGTGTAGCTATCATTCTATGTCATTTGTACTAAGTACTTGGCCTTCAGCCCAGTTGTTTTACATTAGGGAGGTTGGTGGCAAGCACTGTGGTGGCAGGACACATATCTTTCATCCATTGAAGTTGGGAACTGCTGATTGTGGGCCCAGTGTACAAGTGTATTACTTCTGGTATGGGCAGTTGGCCTTCAGGCCAGTTATTTAACATTAACAAGGTTTGTGGTCTGCACTCATGTGTGACAATAGGCTGTACTCTGCCATTCATAGCTGGGGACATCTGGTTTCAGGTTTATAGTGCCTGCATATCTGAGCTGTATCTTACTGACATTGCTACACCTTGTTTGTTGTAGCAAACACTACATCCAGGCCTCCTGGATCTACCTTTGTTTATATGCTTGTTATCTGTTAGCTTGTTATTTTACTGGTATGCTACTTCCACATAGTACACATCTTCTCAACACATCTGTGGCTCACTACTGTTATCTGCATTGCTTACTGTACGTACTTCCATGTTACACATGACAGCAAGTGACTGCTTGTCATTGTTGCATTTACTTCATTGTGACATTGCACTTAGGTTACCTGACATTTGCTCACTGACACTTTTATATCAGTCAGCAGTTGTAGGTAATGTCAGTACACCCTCACTCCCCACTGGACCTTGTTTTCATTCATTAGTGATTACAGAGTTCACAATAGTATTCTAGCATGTCCAGAGGTCAGTTGTCAGTTCCCTCACCAGTCCAGCTGGTGAGTGTGGTACTCCAGAGACAATGTTGGAACCGATGCATGTACACAGACAACCCTCCTCCTAACAACAAATTCAAACTCATGTGAGTGATGCAACCATATACCAGACTGGAGGCTAGGCTCTGTCTACTCAATACCGCCATAACCAGACACGTGGCAACGGGATCACTCACTACACTTCCAGTCTCAATGTAGACCTACCACAACAGCGACCTAACACATGATCACACATGATCATACTTGTAGGCTCAGACCACAGCTCTGCCTATGCAGCAGAGACCTCCTAAGCAGACATCCAGGCAACCACTACCACATAAACGAACATGTGCAACACATATCACACAAAGCCAATGTGCTGAACACACAGCCATTAACAGTTAACAACACACCTCATACACCTGTACTAGGTGCCTCTATCATCAGGCACACTCACATCACGTTCACCAGGCTTAACGAGGTGAGGGTCATGGTGTGCAGCCTGTCAGGCACTATGACCTGCCACATAACACAAACACTCAGGTAACCCCAAGGCAGGTACAGGTATGACTCAGTCAATGTCCATGCTGCTGTGAATGGCCTGACACATTCCTCCCTGGACTACATGACATGAGACATTACAGAGCTCTCTGAGCACGAGCCTGAGACAGTTTGACCCTGACCTTGAGTAGCATCCTACCTCACCTAGAACGATGGCACAGTATCAAGGCACAATGATCCCTTCCAACAATTGACTGACATACTGGTGTCATTCACAGGTGTGCCAATGCCTGCCATCTTGGGGTGGTATGCTTTGTTAGGGACAGCTTGCACCTGTCACCACAGTCCTATTGACATTTGGCGGAGCCTCCTGCTACACCCATAGTGCCTGTATTAGGCAAGGCTCATATGGCAAACCCACATCCATTTGTATCACAAAGGATGAGGAAGTAAGAGTGATACTACTCAACACTGGACGCCTAGACCTAAGGATGCACGACTCAAACCCTACCTAGCATTCTGACATCGATATTCAGCAGTAACATGAACCTGTTTCAGGTTTCACAGGAGCACACCAGTACTACCACGTTATAGCTGTTACCATTCTTGTCGGCCCCAACACTTGAACAAGGGAGGGGAGTATCAGTATTCAATGCAGATTCCCATGCCTCCACATTGGTGGCACAGTACAAACATAGGTGTTAGGCCATTGAGTACAGAAGACGAAGTTGGGGACCTGGGAAGAAACATGGTAGCGGTCTGTCATTTGTCTACCACATGGCCAACGGGGATTGACAGACATGTTATATAGCCCAGCTAATCATGACTGATTCACATGTATGGCAGGGGAGGTCATTGTGCCTCTGTACTCATCCATCATCAGACCTATAATTGCGTACAATGCACCTTTTGGGATGTACCTAACCAGACACCTACAGCAACTGGTACAGGACAACAGTACATCATCAAGGGATGCAATGGCTCACACAGATGTCATATGCTGCCCAGGTAAAGTGAATCCAGCTGGACTCAGTGGCATACTGCCTGTTCAGAGGCAATCTGTGCGCTACATACAGCCATGTCCTACCTAGCAGTAATGAACGGATGCACCTCAGGCAATCAGAGTACCTTACAGCCACATGCTCAGGAGAGCTGGACCTCAGCACTGACATACATGGACATGCTGGAGGGGCATATTCCTAACCGAGAGGCTCCCACTCTGTAATGAGCTCACACTACTGGTTAGGCAGAGTCCCTCATTGACTCTCTTCCATAGGAATCTGGATGAGTGGATGGAGATCATAGTTGTACCCCAGGTATCACTTCTATGTCGCTGTCAGACAGAGGCACAGTATACTAAAGTCGGACAAGGGCATAGCAGCATAACATGTGATTGGGTGGCAAAAGACAAACACATTCTACTAGGCTTACCAATGCCCTAGGGCAAATAGCCTAGTATGAACCTATGAACTGTTCATTCTCAACTGTTTGAGCTCATTACAGAGTGAAGGGAGCCTCTCAGTTAGGAATATGCCCCTCCAGCATGTCCATGTATGTTCTATTCAGTCGCCACCGCTTGCTCAGAGGTGACCTTTGCCTAACATACAAGGCCATGTCAAACCCAGATTTGATGAATATGCTTCACCTCAAAAAATCTAGATCCATCAGAGCCACAAGGGCGGGAGACTTAAACCTTGACACGGCTATTAATAGGACGTGCTGGAGGGATAGATTCATCACCCAAAGACTCCCTATGCTGTGGAACAAAATCACGGTATATGTGAGGCAGAGCACCTCGCTGGCCTTGTTCAAGAGAAATCTTGACCAATGGATGGGAGATCGCAGATATACCCTAGGGATTACCTCAGTGTCACTGCTCGACAGAGGCACAGCAAAATAATGGATATGGTTCCCCATACTAAAGGGTGGCATGAAGCCACAAAATGATGGGCTAGGGCTTGTAAATGCTCCCTCGGGCAGATAGAAGCCTAGTATGAACCTATGAACATGTGTGTACTGCTATAGTACTTCTGCCATATGTTGCATGTGTGTGTGTGTGGGGGATGCACAGGTAATGGCCAGATACTGCTCGCACAGGTGACACGCCTGACACATTCTGTGTTCATCCACATACTGGATGTGTGCTGCCATCCAACCCTGTGAGGTGGACACACACATACTCAGCCTGGATAAAAAACAATTTTTCCCCCAAAACACCACAAGGGGAATTACAAAAACCTTTTTCTATGTTTTGATGTTAAATTAAACACAGTTTTTCAAATTGTTAGACAGTTTTTGGTTTTCCCCCTTTTCCCCACTGGGCCCCGTGGAACCCCCCCCCACACCGGGAAACCCCCCTTTCATTGCAAAAAAAAACATCCCCCTTTTCGAAAAGGGACCCTTTTGGCCACATTTCAACCCCAGGAAACAACTGACAACTTATTAATCCCCGGCCATACTACAAAAATAAAAGGCCCTAAAAATTGGGAAACCCAAAAGGAGGAACCCCACTGACCCGGGCAGATTTAATGACAAGGCCTTGTTTCTGCAAAATGTTAAAATGGCCCCATTCAACCCAAATTCAAGATATTTCAACATTTTTCAACAATTTAGGGCATACCCCCCTTGTCCCAAACTTTATTAAATTACCCAGGATTAACCTCCTTTATTCCTTTTTCACCTTTTTCCAGGGGGGGCCCCCTTCTCTTGCGCCAATTTTCTCCCGGGTTCCAAATTTTTTTTTGGTTTTTTTGTTTTTTCTTCCCTTTCCCCCTGGAGGTTTTTTCCCCCAAAGAAGATTTATATTAATTGGGAACTAAGGTTTTTTATAACTGCCCTAATCCAGTGGGCCCCACCAATTTTAAAGGAGGAAACCTTTTTACTGCCCTGGGGAAAACTGCATAAATATGGAAACTTTCCCCTTTGTTTAAGCTTTTTGGAAGTGTTTTTTTATGGAATTGTACAACCAAAATTTACTTGTTTAATTATTTCATTTTTTTTTGTTCCCAATTTTTCTCTGGGCATACCTATAGATAGTAACTATATAAAAAATTTTAAGGGGTACATATAAAAATTAAATTTTTTATTTCATTACCCGTTTTGGGCAAACTTTTGGCCCGGGGCTGTTTCTGTTTCCCGTTGGGAAAATTTTGGGGTTAAAATCCTAATTTTGGGTTGTTTATTGTTTTTCTTCTTCCCCTTTCTTTCCCTTATTTCCTATTTTGTAAAGAAGTATTGGGTTAGTGGAGGGGTTAAAATGTGGGAACCCAAAGGCTTTTGGGAGGGTACTGATGGTCCCTTTTGGGTTTTTAAAAAAGGGAAGGGCCTTTCAATTCAAAAAGGGTGGGGACCCTTTGCAGTTAAACTTGTGGTTTCCCGGACCCCTGTTTAAAAGGGGTTTTGAATACTTCCCTTTTCCAGGGGTTGTAGGGGGTTTGGGCCAAACCCTTTTTTCTTTTTTAATTTTTTATTAAGGTTAGTTTCATCCTTTCCAAAGCTTCCTTCTTTTTGTAAAAATTCAGGTTGCGGGGTTTTTTCCCGTTCCCTGTAGTAGGGTGTAATTTTCCCTTAAAATCACCTACAACTTTATGTCATTTTATTGCCCTTTTTATATTTATATTTTCTGTTAATTTTTTTACATTTTCTTTGAACAAGGGTGGCTTATTGGGGCAACAACAATTTTCCAAAGGGCCCGGGGTTTCTGAAAATAATTTTTTTTTGGGAAATTTTCCAGTAAGGGGCCTTAAAAAAAGTCTGAGGCCCCCTTTGGGGGTTTGAATAAAAGGGGCCACTTTTCCAATTCAGGGTTCCAATTATTTCACTTTTCCTGTATGAGGTTATGGCTTAGTGGTTTTTTCATAAAATAATTTTTAAATTGGGTTTGTGGTAACCTACCTTAATATGTCATTTTTCTTTTTGAAAATTAAAATAAGGGCCTTTCAATAAAGTTGGGGAACCTTTTGGCCCTTAAAAAGGGCTTTGGTAGGGCTCCCAAGCCAACTGGTTTCCAATTCTGGGTTTATTTATTTTCACTGTTTCCTTTTAAAGGGATGGCTTTTGGAGGCCTACAACTAATTTTTCAATGAATTAATTTATTTTTTAGAAAATTTAAATATACAACCTTCAACAAATGCCCTTTAAACCTTTTAAGCAAATTTTAACCCGGTCGGGCTGTTTTGGGGCACCCCCTGAACTGTAAAAAGGGGGAACCCGTAATTTCCTTTAAAAAAGAAAATGCGGAAAAAGGGGAAAATTTCCAAAAGGGTTTTTTTCTGGGGCCAACTATTTCAGGAATTTTTTTAAGGGCCCCGTGTTCTTTTTGGAAACAAAGGGTGGCTTTATGGGAGGTAACAGGGAAATTTACCCCAAAAGGGGGTCGGGGAAAAATTAAAGTTTTGGGAATTTTTTAAATTTTCAAATTTCAAAACTGGTACAGGACCTTTTAAACAAAGTGGGCGAGGCCCCTTTTTTTAAAAGTTAGAAGGGGGAAGTGGTAACGGGGAGGTGGTTGGGTTAGGTTCGCAAAAGCAAGGCCGAGGGGGTGTATGGCACCTGGGGACCTTACGGGGCATTATTTCCCAAGATTAAAAAAATAAAGTTTTGGAATATAAAACCCCACCCCTAGGCATTCCACTTTTTTACAAACCCCCAAAAGGGTTGGGGGGGCTGTTTCCCTTTTTCCCCACCCCAACTGGGGAGGGGAATCCCGTTTTGGCCCCCCCAAAAACCAAACCGGGCACCGGGGGGGGGTAACCCCCCCCCAATTAAACCGGATTTCCCCACTAATTACAGGGAATTTTTGGGGACTGTGCCGGGGCAGGCCCCTGGGTTAGGGTGGGGCCCTACCGCCTTAAGGGTTCCCGGGTTTTGGGGAATTTTTTAAATTTTGGGTTTATTTTTTCCTTAGAAATTTAAAAAGATCAGGACCCTTTAAACAAACACCCTTTTAACACCTTTAAAAAAGGGTTTTTCCGCTTATTTGGAAATCACATCCCCTGGGGTTTAAATTTCAACAAGGGCCCCCCAATTTCTTTGAAAGGGGAAAAAAAAAAAGGGGGCAGGAAATTTTGAAAAGGGGACAAAGAGGGTTTAAGAAAGTTAAAACCCAAAGGGGGGTTTGAAGGAAATAGGGGGGCCCAAAAAAGGGTGCCCATTCTTTGGACAAAATTGATTTCCCTTTTTAATTTTTTAACAAATTAAATTTACCCCGGGGGGTTTCAAAAATTAAAAATTTTTTTGACCTTTTAATTTAACCCGTTTCAAAAACAACATCCATTTTTTGGACAGTAATTATCCGTAATTTTTTTGACAGGAAGGGGCCCTTTTTTTTTTTCAGGTAATTTATTCATTTAAAAGTTTTTGGGGATACCTATAAAATTTTGGGTAGGTTAACGACAAGAAAAAGGGAAAAGGACCCCCTCAAGGGCTGTAGAAAAACACTGGGGTTTCAATTAGGGGAAAATTTATTTTTCCCAAATGCCCTTTTTACCCACAATTGGGAAACAGTTGGTTTTATTCCCCCCCCATTTTGGCGGGGGTTTTTCCACTTTCCCAAAAGCCCAAACCCGTCTGGGGGGTTCAGGGGACCGGGAAAATTACTTGCCACCCGACCCCAAAACTGGGAGGGGCCCAAGGAACAATTTTCTTTGGAAACTTTTCGCACCACAAAACCGGACACCGCAAGGGGGGAAGTTTGGAACCGAACCCCTCGGCCCCATTAAACCCCAAAACCCCCGCAGGCTGGCCAAAAAACCGGAAGGGGGGGGGGACTAATGCCCGGTGGGGAGGCCCAGCCCAGGTAATTGGGTTTCCGGGGGGAAACCCGCCTTCCCAAAAAAAAATTTTTTTGGATTTAAAATTTATTTTGGTTTTGGGATTTTAAAAACCTTCAAATTAAAAAATTTTAACACTCATTGGGGTTTCCCCTAAACCCCCCCGGGTATTAAAAACCCCTTGGCCCAAAGGGCATTTCAATTCACCCTGCTTAATTTTAACAGGAAATCACAGCCAACTGGCCCCGGGTTGTTTTAAAGGCCCCAAACCGGCCCTCAGATTTGGGGGGTATGGAAAAAGGGCCAGCCCTGAACGGGCCCCCGCCCCAATTTTTGAAAGGCAAATTCCATATTTAATGAAATTTTTCACAATTTTTTCCTTTATTTATGGGGTTTTATATGGTTTTTTTTTGGGTTTTTGGGGGAATTAGAAAAGTTTTTGCCCATTCTATTTTACCCAAATTGATTTTCATTTTGGGATTGGTCACAATTAAGTTTTTTAAAGGGTGGATTGGGGGCAAAATAAAAATTTATTTTTGACGAAAAGTTAACCTGTTCAAAAACAAACATCCAAAAATTTTGAAATTTAAAACCCTCTCCGCTCCTTTGGGGGGTAACAGGCAGGGGGAACTTTGGGGGGGGAGCTGTCCGGGGTAAACCTTAAATTCTATTTCAAATTTTTTACTTGGACACCATTTTACCCGTTTGGGCCCAAAACCGGTTCTTACAACGAAATCAGTTTGGGTTTTTTAAAATTTTCTTTCCCCCCGGGGATTTGTTTTTAAAAACACTTGGGGTATATAATTTTTGGGTTTTTTTTTATTTTTTATTCAAAAATGCCCTTTCTTCCCCTTTTCAAAAAAATTTTTTTGCAATTACGTTTAGGGGTTTTTCTGGGTTTTTCAAAAAAAAAAGTTGTGGGGGTGAATTCCACTTTCCAACCACCCTAACTTTCTTCTTGGTTACTTTCCCAAAATTTTTTCCTTTTATCCTTTTAGATTCTAAACTGTACCTTGAGACACCCCCCCCAAAAACAATTAAAAATTTTGGGTTTAAAAAAAAAGGTTTTTAAATTTAAAAATTTTTTAAATTTTTCCTTCACTTTATACTGATGGAACTTGTTGGTATGGTTTTTTAATTTTCCTGGCCCCTTCCTTTTTACTTTTAATTTTAATCCGGGGGTGTTCCCCGAACTTGCCCACAGACAATATTTTTTACAAGGACGGGTGGGGGTTTCTAATTTATTGCAGCCCACCCAGCCTAGGCCCTACATCTGAATTTACAAGGGACAACCTCCGTGTAAAAAAAAATTTATAACTCTTCCAGGTTCCCTTTAAATTTCCCTTCATTTTAACAAAATGGGAATTTTATATTCTTTGGGGTTTTCCCGGGTCCGGATCCATTGCAAGGTCTTTCCCTTTGGTTCAGGTCCCAAAAGGTTGGTAGGAACCCCTTTGGAATAAACACTGGCAATGAGCCAAAAAATGGGCCCCCCTTTCCCAACTCCCCCTAACCCCCCCCCCCCCCCCCCCCCCCCCCCCCCCCCCCCCCCCCCCCCCCCCCCCCCCCCCCCCCCCCCCCCCTCCCCCCCCCCCCCCCCCCCCCCCATAAATTACCCCCCCCACCCCCCCCCCCCCCCCCCCCCCTTGGGGGGGAAGGTTTTTTTTTTCCCCCTTTTAATTTTTTTTTATTTAAAAAACCCCCCTTGATTCAGGGAACTGATGACCCCCTTTTTGTTAAAAGAATTTGGAAAATTTGGGGGTTTTTTTGGTTTTCCTTTTAAAACTTTTAAAGGTGAACCATGGTGGCACAGCTGATAGTTTGAGTTTTTAACATATATTAATACAACTACTGATTTTTTAAAATTCATATGGGATATCAGTATCGAATATATGAATTATCTAGATGTGCATCTTATGAAAAACAATGTCAATAAAATGTATACAGCCATGATCTACAGGAAGGAGTCCTATTCAAATTGTTTTCTACACTATAGCAGTTGCCATATTAAAGGTCAATTAGTAAGAGCCGCCTGTATGGTCACTGAATTTGATCAATTCCAAGAGGAATGTGCTTTTTTACATGACATGTTTCACAGTAGAGGTTATCCAGGAATGCTAGTTTAAGCTCTCATACAAGAAGTTACCATCAAAAGACAGAATGGACATTTTAAACCCATTCTTAGTAGATCAAGGGTAGTACATAATGGTAGTATTCCATCTAATATCATTAATAGTAGTTTTAACAATGATAATATTAGTGACACAGTAAGAGAAACTATGTTTTCTAAAGCACTTGTCCTAACATTCTCTCAAGAACATATTATGGTTAGAGATATTATAATGGACAATTGGAACATTGTTATGGAAGATACCTACTGTAGAAACCACATTAGTGAAAAACCTAAAATTGTTCATAGAAAAGGTAGAAGTTTTAATGATATTTTAAAACATAGGAGTAGTTCACCTAGGAATGGCGTGATAGGTATGACTAAATGTGGAGCTTGTCATTGGTGCCATAAAATAAAAACAGGGGAAGTGTTTTATGTAAGGAAAAGGAAGTATTACTTACATGGCAAGTATAACTGCAAATCTAAAGCTGTAGTTTACCTAGCTACACGTAATTCATGCCCAGTATTCTATAGATGGAAAACAGAAAGACAGTTAGTCCAAAAAATATATGAGCCATTAAGAAAAGCCTTATAATGCACTAGCTAAGCATATTAGTGAATACAAAGATCACCAGTTCTCCTTCATGGTAATCAACCACGTAGACACAGAGGATGGGAGACCTTGGGACTTGTATTTAGAATTAAAAGAATTAAAATGGCAAATAAATACACAGGCTGATATTTGGCCTGGTATAAATGAGTGCAGCACAATTACCCCCATATTAAAATTAAAGGCATTGCAAAGGAATAACATTATATGATGTAGTGACATCATTATATTTTGCTTTGACATAATTTTGGACCTCTTTCATGCCATTATTTATCTTTTTGTCATCCTTGTATTGTATTTTCATTGCATTTCATATAATATGCATAATATATTCTTTTAATATTTTTAAATATATTTCCTCCTAATGTCTGGCATTCATACTTACTAAGTGTCTCATAATATCATATTCATTAACATCTTATATATATATATATATATATATATATATATATATATATATTTTTTTTTTTTTTTTAACATCATATTTTTCATGATTCAATGAAAGCATATATAATTGTTGTTTACATATTTTGTATACATTTTATTAAGGTTATTTAATATTAATAGAATATTTATTTAATTTATGAGTTTTAACATAGATTGAATATATATAACATGCATACCTTTCAATATCGTATAATACATATATACACTTGTTTTTATAATTATCATTTAACATTATATACTTTTTTAGTCCCTTGAATATATGTTCATTCATGGTTTCAGCCAACCAGTACATTATGCATTTATGTAAGTGATTATTGCATTCAGTTATTTGACTTCATATATTTTTATGTATTTTTTTTCTTTGTTTTATGTTTTTTAAGGAAGTTGATTGAATTAATTGTGAGCAGGTATTTTTAATTTAGCATTAATTGAAATTAGTAATGGTATAAAAGGAAGTGATGTCAGTGTTTTGTAACGGTCTGAAGAAGTTTAACAGGAATTAAATGAAAAGCGCTTCACATTTGTTGTTTTTTTTTTGGTTCATTAAAGTTCCGTTTTGTGATACAATCTGCATTTGTGTCCTTCAGCTTGGTGGCTCCTCCTTTCGTTGGTTTGTTGTGCCAGTAGTGGTTTACAAGTTATTGTTTGTCAGTAGTTCATTTCTGAAAGAGTGAGGTTGTGCTTTATTGCCCTTGAATTACAGACATTATTAGTGTAGCCCTCTGCTAGTGAAAATATGTCTCCTAAGTAGAAACTTGCATAAGGGATATCATCACTAAGCTGATTGCACATGACAGTAGGCACAATCTCACTATTTAAACAATTTTGTATTCAGCCCCCAATACCTTTCTATTTACAAACTATAGAAAACACAGGGTTAGTCACAAGTACCCACAAGAAGTCTCACTTTTATAGTGAAAGATTCCTGTTATGAAAGGATGACCTCATCAGTGTGTTGCAGAGGAGATGTCTGTGGTAAAAGTGGGATAGAGTAGCCCCCCCATATAAATTGTTTGCCTAAGTGGAAGCAGATACATCAAGTCTGTTGAGGAAGCTATATGCATCTGAAATTTGACACACACACACACACACGCACACACACACACACACACACACACACACACACACACACACACACACACACACACACACACACACACACACACACACACACACACACACACACACACACACACACACACACACACACACACACACACACACACACACACACACACACACACACACACACACACACACACACACACACACACAAGTTTATCACTGTGAGATCTGAATCTACAATGTACAAGGGATCACAGTATTAATGGCAAGCATCACTGCAAATGTTAGACTTTTATTGTGAGAGAATGCACTCATGAATGAATGATACCATCACTGTGTTGCAGGGAAGATGTTTGTGGAAAAAGTGAGATGAGTGGAGTCCTGTAGCAGTGTACATGTTCCTTCAGAGTTAAATTAGATATAACACTTCTGTTGCTGAAGGTATATGCACCTAGCAATTGAGCCACACACACACACACACACACACACACACACACACACACACACACACACACACACACATTCAACACTGATGGATTTGAACCCCCTACCCTTCAAGTTACAGAGGCTAGAGAACACAATATTAACTGCAAGTGTCACTGGAGTAGTTTGGTTTTTATAGTGAGAGAGTGCACTTATGAATGACCTTATCAGTGTGTTGAAGAGAAGATACTTGCAGCAAAAGTAGGATAAGTGGAAAGTGAGTCCTCTCTCAGTTTAAATACTTCTCCTGCATGCAGTATATACAGTACAGCTGTTGAAATTACATATACCTTAAATTTAAGCCATGAATACTAGTTCACTATTGTGAAATCTGAACTTCTTCCCTATCTAGTTAGGCATTCTAGAGAGCATGCTATTAACTACAAGCACCACTGCAGAAGGCCAGCTTTTAAGGGGTGAAAGTACACATTACACTGATGAACTCTATTGTGTTGCCGAGGAGATGCTTGGGTTAAAAGTGGGATAAAGTTCAGAGGGAGCTGTGTCCAAATGTAATGTTTTCTCCTGAGTGGAGTTGGAAACAGGACATCTGTTGCTGAAGCATTACTTACCTGACACTAGAACCACACACACACACACACACACACACACACACACACACACACACACAAAGCTCACCATTGTCAAATGTGATACCACCTACCTTATTAGTTATACAATCTAGAGGATATTGAATGAATCACAAGTGCCACAAGAAAAGTCTGCCTCTTAAGGGAAGATAATGCACTTTAGACATGATGACCTCATCAGTGCGCTGCAAAGAAGATGTTTATGTTAAAAGTGGGATAAAGTGCAGAGGGAGCTTTGTCCAAATTTATTTAAAGTTTACTCCTGACTGAAAGTAGACACAGCACATCTCCTGTTAAAGTTTTACTTACGTAACACTAGACACACACACACACACACACACACACACACACACACACACACACACACACACACACACACACACACACACACACACACACACACACACACACACACACACACACACACACACACACACACACACATGTTCACCACCCACCCAACTAGTTACACAATTTAAAAAACACAGTATGAATCATAAGAACCACAGGAAAAGCCTGACTTTCAAGATATGAAAATGCACATTTGTGAGTGTTACAACTTTTTGAATATCAGCTGGTAAGCATTATAGGTTTTTGGACAAATTCATGTGTCTGTAAGGCCAACTCAACAGCACTGTGCTTGCTGCATTTAATTACATACTTTTTTGTTAACATCTGTATACTGTCCTTCATGTACATTGCATTACTGTGAGTGACATAAACTGTTTCACAGCATGGGGTGTCAGTGACAATTGTAAAACATTGCATTGTCAAGCAAGCTTTCATGACAGTGCAAACTCAGATGACTGCATGCAAATAGTAATAATATATTGTGTCACTGTAAGTTGCCTTGTCAGATGCTTAAACAATATGCATTGACAATACAAGCAGACACTTCATAAATATGACAGTGCACTTTGGAATAACAGTGATAGATTATGTGACAAAAGATTCCACATCATTGTAACAAAATTTTGAGTAAAACAGTTGAAGTGCAGGCATACATAAACAGAATGAATTAATTGAGGCAATATCATTGTGAAATACATTTTTTTTCAAAATTCCAGTAACACACATAGATGTTATACAAGTTATTCTCATAATTCTTTGTTGTAATGTTTTTTTTTTTAGTTGTTCCCCAAAAGTACACTTCTGGCAAGCTCATTTATGTGGCAGATGGCAAGGTATTAACACATGCATAATCATATCTTGAGGTTTTGAACTTACAATGGGAATTAGCACTAGTCTATGATTCTCCATGCCAGTGTCCTCACAGACTTTCTTGTAAGTCCCTTCTACCTGAATCACCCTTGATAGGTACATCAAAGAAGATTGTCTGTGAAACCCTGATTGCTCCTGCAGTCAGATTAATCCTTTACAGTTGCAAACCCTTAGCAGGTAACACTTTTCAATACTCATCTGTGTACGGCTAGGATGTGTGCATGCAATTGTGTAGGTCCTTACACTTGTATACCTGCTCTACATTTAGTGCAGATTGTAGAGTTTATGAATTATAATGAGTTCAAAGTTCATTTGTATATTCACAGAGCTCAGATATCTAAATCTCTATAATATTAAGGTAATTGTCCAGGTAAGGAACTTGCATTGTTGTGGGGTAGACTGGATCTAGAGAACTCATTGTTGACATTTGCTTTCAAACCTTTTTCTAGTTTAACAACTGACTTGCTACACAGGCATGCTTTTCTATTTTTTATTTTTTTACAGCTTGTTTTATTTTAACCATAGAGATAGATTGCATTTTGCAAGGTAACTATTTATTTACTGCCTATATTTTCTCCCTAACTCTTGGCATAGCCATATGTATCTGTCATTTATTGACTATTAAAAATGCTTGTAAGGAAGGTTACCTGACATTTAATGAAAGTTTAACTTGGACTCTGATCAGTTATTTCAGAAGAATGTTATCTTACTTATTAGCAAGGTCAGAGGGTTTTGCACTATTAGCCCAAACAATTTTGTTAAGCCTGTAATATATACCCGGTTTCCTTACATGGAAGAGGATACCTCAAAAAAGTTTTATCCATTTTTCCTTGGTAGGTGTTCATTATTTTTGTTAATGTTGCAATGCACTACAGAGGTGCGCAACTGTTACAATTGCTTTTTTTTTTTTTTTACTGGGTGGATTCTGTATCAAGTTATGTGTACTCATATGGAGTCTTACTTTTTCAATTATGCTGTGCATGATAGATGGATGCATTCACATATATTTGTTTTGTTGACAATCAGTTGTGGATTACTCATGTATTCTTTTTTTTTTATGTTTCCAAACCAAAGAGTAAAAAGGTCACACAGACAAAACAAGTAGTAAAAACTAAAAGAAAAACCTAGCCAATTTCTCACTGTGTGATGCCCTAAACCTCTCATAATAGAGGCCCATGGGGTATATGCAAAAGACCCCTTAAGGACATCAAAGAGTTCAGCTATATGACTAAGTCTTTATCGATACATTCAAACCACACTAGCTGTAGACATGCATGTTTCTGCCTTCTTATGACTTTATCAGCAAAGCAGAAATGGACTGTTTTGTTACACTTTAGAAACACAGGCTCTTTAAACCCAGCTGATGTCCATAAATATTAAGTTGCCTGTAAGATATCCCAACTAACATCCAAACCAAAGAGTGAAAAGGTCACACAGACAAACTAGTTAGTAAAAACTACAAGAAAAACCTGACATCCCCAACCAACTCTTTAGTAGTTTGAACATATATGCATAAGCACTAAACTGGCAGCAAAATAAAGTATTTCTTCAGTGAACCTTTCGGTAGTTTGTCCAAGTATACACAAGCATTCAAATAACAACACCATGTACTATTTTCACCTCATTTGAACTCTATATAAATCCTTATTTATGGTGCTGTTGAAGACTACTCATATAAGTTCAAAGTTTTTTACATGTTCTGTATGCAGATAAGGCCCTTTTCTGATTATCTCTATCAATCTGAGCATTATGCCAATGTTTAAGGCTCCCTAATCCTCATAGTATTTCTCCCTGAAACTTACACCGCAAATATATTATGATTTTGCTGTAAGGAGGCATGTTTACTAAAACAACTTTGTGTTTCCATTGTCAAGATGGTTTGCAGGATTATGAATACCACTCTAACTCTAAGCTGTGCATATCAAGGCTGCTTTTTTACTGATTTCATAGAAGTGCATAATGATGTTATGTTTTCCTGATTTCAACACGCTCTGTGTACTAAAAGTATGTTATTACTACATTATCTATTATTTATCGTTTGTTTGTGCATTGTTAGTTTTGTTCTTAAGATAAATTATCTTAGATTATGTAAAAAATAGTAGGCCATATAATGATCCCTTATGGTGCTGTATACAATAAAATTCTCATGCAGTTAGAGTTTGTAAATATGTTGCTTGCCACTCTCACTTGGAGCAAGAGAAGACCCACTTCTTGTTATAGAATGTGGAAGTTATTTATTTTAACATTCAGACTAAAGCATCATTACAACAGGTGCATAAAACTGGAGTTACTAGTCCTACCCTTGACAAACAAAATTAGAAAAAAGATCATGTGAAAAGTTTATAAAATGTTGGGTGAATGGTTGTCACATGATACATTCAGTCAGTCAAATATGCACTTGTCACACTGATCTTTATGAGTCTCTTGACTGTTCTGTAGTAAAATCCTGGTCAGAAAAAGACTTAAATTTGGTGTTGAGTTTTAGTGCACAGAGGTAAGACACAGGTAAGACACATCTCCTAATTAGAACATTTCATGGTAATAATAAGGTCAGTTTCTTTTTACTGACACTAAGGAAATACAGACTATTTGCATACTTTCCATTGTCATGTATTAAAATAAAATTAGCTTTTATACTTCTGATGGGCAGGATATGTACAGGAAGACTTAAATTCTACAAAGAATTTGAGTCAATAGTCATTGACAGGAATAATTTGGTTTATAAGTTATGTTGAAACTCTTTTACCCTACAGTCAAAGGTTATACCTTCTCAAGCAAGGGTATGTGTTAGACTAGATATGCCATTTGCTGAAAGGTGCAAATTGTCTAGTACAACAGATCTTAACATGAGGTTTGCAATTTTGTTAGATCTCAGCTTGCTAACATTTGAAATAAAGATTTAAAGGCATCCTGAAGCTCTGTCCATGGATTGTTTAAACATTTAATTATAGACAGACAGAAAAAAATATATAATCAGAATCTAGACTGTAGAATATTTAGATGAATTCAAGGAGGGGAAGCCACCAAATTTGTTTATTCAGGTTTATTTTAATTAAATTAAGAGAGGAAATAATCACTAAAACCATTAAGCAAAATAACAAAATAAATAAATACAATTAATGAACTAAATGAAAATATTTTCCATTTTTATCAGTACAGGGTAATACATTTTTTTCCAAAAAAATGCAGAAAAAATGTTTCCTTGCAATTATAGGGTCATATTTGTATAAGCTTTAAAAACTAAGATATATGCCAAGATTGTATCACAAAAACATAATGCTCCCTTTTGCACCTTGATTATTCAGTAAATAAATGTTGTTAAAGATAGATATGGAGGCCCCGCCATAAAAAGACACTGCCTTAAAATTCAGCATATGGTGGACTACACTAATTCCCTGCTATAGCAATACCATTAGATTTTTTTCATAAAATGCTCAGTATTGTAGAATGAAATTTCATATGGCATTGAATCTAGATTATTCATTGGAGTTTATTATTAAATTCCATTTACTATGCTCTTCCCTCAAAACTCTATTGCCTTTCAGTGGTGTGATTCTCTACCACGTACAAACAAAAATGACTCATTTGGATGTATATTATACCTGCATTATTTGATTTATTGGTAGAAACACTGACTTCAAGTTTAAGAGATAATTCCAGCATAATTACATGCATATTGATGCTATGTGAAGACACCCCAACTTCATCATGGCTCCCAGATGACTGTGTGATGTATATCATATAACTAGATAATAATTTAGAACCAGTACTTCAGACTTTAAATTATTTTTCACCTTTGTTTCTTTATTTTTAGATGTATACAAATGTTTTTTTTTCCTGCTAATAAGGGCTATTCTTCTATTTTTTCAGTAACACAATACAATTGTGACAGTTATTTCACATCGTACACTCTTAGGAATTACAATGTCTGTTAATTTTGGTAAAGTACTTGAAGTTAATATTAAAAATGGTGGCTTTGTCTGTTGAAAATAAATATTTCCAATGCTGTACAGACCTTAAGATTGTTCCTAAGGATTTGCACACATTTAAATGCCCTAACAGTGTTTCTAAAGAAGATGGTTTTTATGTTGAGCTTACTGAGTTCTTTAACTCAGTTGGTTTGGAGATGTTAAAGTTGCTTATTTAAAACAACTCTGACAACAAGACTAAAGAATACTATAATTGGATGAATCCATCAATAATATGTTAAGTCTGGCTGAGAATTTGTGACCCGAGTATGAGGAGATCTAAGTAATGTTGAAAAATTCGAAAAGACTGTGGTTGTAAGGAAATATAAAAAACTTCAGAGAGATAAGCTTGCATATGTGAATAAAACTGCATATCCTGTTAATTTTCAAGTTTCAAATAAATTGGATTATGTTGCACTTAATGGCACTGTTTCTTTAAAATCTAATAGCACAATCATGGTTACAAGTGAATCTTCAAGTGTTCCGTTTAGTAGTGATGTTACTTCCTGTCCTTCCACAGCAAATAAAGGTGAGCAAGACATTATTTATAGAGAAAAGGAAGCTTCTATTGAGTTACTTTATCATGTTTTAGATGGTAATAATGTACAGGACAGTTAAAAAAAACTTTATAAAGTCATAAGTCAGTTGGCCACTCAGTGAAAAAAGAAGTAGTAGACATTCAGGACATTTTGGCAGTACTTACACCTGGAAGCCTTAATACTAAAGTTGGAAATTTATCAACCTTTGATTTAAAAACTGAACATTAAATGTTCTTAAGCTGTGATTGAATTTTACAAGTACTATGTTACAATTAAAGTTTTTTAGTAAGAAATTGAATTTAAAGTACTTATTGAAAAATGCTATTTTGTTAGATGAGTTAAGAAAACCATCTACTTTTAACCCAGCATTAAATTCTACTATTAAGTATTGGAACAGACATGTGAAAGTGAAATTCATGAATGTTTGTTAAAAAATGTCAAAAAAAAATTTAATTTATCATTAAAATATGTCGGCTTTCTTAGACTTACAGAACCAGAATGATTTAAGTTGTATGAAAGCCAACAAACGGGGTTGTCTTGTTATTATGAATAACTATGATTACATATTTGCTATCAAATGAGTGTTAGACAATCAGTATGATTATTCCAAGGTGTCTATGAGTGAAATTTATAAAAGTTATAGTCTTAACTGTTCTATATTATATGAATTATTTTTAGATAATTCCACTTCAGAAAGGGGGAAACTCCACTGAACACTCAAACACTCAGACCTATAGCCATCCTATATCCCTTGGCCAAAATAATGGAAAAGTGTATACATAAACAACTTCTAGCTCACCTTACTCAGAATACTCTCCTAGCCCCCTCCCAGTACAGATTTCGACCTGCCCATTGTACAACCACAGCCCTTTTTTTCCTTTTCTCACACAATAAATCAAAACCGTAATTACAACAAGCTCTTGTCAGCCCTCTTCTAGACCTATCCAAGGCATTCGATATGGTGAATTACCACCTATTCCTATACACACTAAAATCATTTTGCTTAGACAACCTAGTAATCAACTGGTTCCACTCTTTCCTGCATGGCAGACAACAAGCTGTACTATGGAAAGACACTCTATCTCCCCTTCTACCAGTCACACTTGGTGTCCCCCAAGGATCTATATTAGGCCCCCTTCCTATTCTCCATATTCATTAATGTCCTACCCAAAGTTATCCCAGATGCAACATGTATTCAGTATGCAGATGACTCCACCCTAATCTGCTCTGCCACCAACCCCACAGAATTACAATCCCTATCCCAAATCACCTAAAACAAAATAGAGGACTGTCTCAATGGTCGCTGTCTCCTATTGAACCCAAATAAAACCAAACTACTACTTTCTCCCCTACCCGTAAGGTCACATCACCACTTATTACAATCTCATCTAACAATGGCACCATAATTTCTCCTGAACCTTGTACAAAACTACTTGGTGTAATCTTTGGTAATAATCTCAATTTTGAAGCTCATACATAAAAAAACCATGAAAACAGTTAACAAAAAACTAGGCTCCTTGTACAGGATTAAACAATTCCTAACCCCATCTGCCAGAACTGCTATAGCTCAAACACATCTCCTATCAACCCTTCTCTACACCTCACCCATCTTTGTAAACCTAAGCAAGTTGAACCTTAACAAATTTTCTAGCTGCTATAACAATATAGCTAGATTACCACAGGCTCAGCCTACAGAACCCATCACTGTCAAAATCTTCAAACACTAGACTGGCTAGAACTACCCTATCAACTCCAATATAACCAACTTATAGTTATTCATAAAATCCTCTACCAACCTAACAGTACACCCATTCTGACAAATATTATTACCCCCTACATTAACCTAGCATCCATCCGCTCATCCAACAGAATGCTAGTACAATTTGCTAAAGCCAACAACTCAGCAGGAGAATCATTATTCTCCAGCTCTGCTGGAAAAAATGGAACTCACTCGCCCCAAATCTTACTACTACATCCTCCTTATCCCAATTTAAATTATATCTAAAGAAACACCTAAAAACACATTGGCTATGTCCATGTCTAAACCCAGACTAACCCAATAAAAGCACAACTCACATAGGAGAAACACCCTATAAGAATAACTTTCTGAACCTATGAGATTAACTTTCTGAATCTTTCTCTACCCAGACTAAATATGCTTCTCAACAACCTTTAAGACATAATTATAAGGATGAAGTCTTGTTATCCTAGCCATTCTATGGCTATGTTTTAACCTTTTGCATGTAGTCTCTAACAACTTGCCTTCTTAACTAACAACCCTTTCTCTTGTTTGTCATCCTTAAAATCGATATGTTTAAATATTGAATTCTATAAACTTACAATGCTGTTAAATTTTAATGTAACCATGACTATATATTGTGACTTATTTTTGTACATGTGGAGCTTTTCTCCCTGGGCCTCCGCTGAAAATGGACATGTATCCAGTTCGACTCTCCCATTTAACAAATGTAAAATAAATAATAAATAAAATAAAATAGATGGTGATATTGATCAAGTTTTATATGCTTTTTTATATATAAAAGATTCTATGGTAGGGACTTTGGAATTCCCAAATTACCTAAGGTCACTGTTAGTCCTCCGTTTTGACCAATAGTGTCAGCAGCTAGTAATGTGTGCGAGGGAAAGGCATTATATTTAGATTCAATTTTTAATCCTTTAGTACAAGAATTGTCTTCTTATATAAGGGATTCTTGGGATTTGTTAGAAAAGTTAAAACATTTTTGTATGACTTATAATTATAGTTATATGAATGTTAGAATGTTAACGATAGATATATGTTTATTATTTACATGCATTCCACAGGATAAAGGAATAGATGCTTTAAGGTAATTTTTAATGAAGAAAATATTTCTAATATGGATATTACCTTGTACTGTATACTAATGGAATTAGTTTTTAGAAAATAATTGTTTTATGTTTGATAAGGAATATTATAATCAATTATGGGGAGTAGCATTGGCTCTTCGGTAGCACCGTCCTTTGTAAATCTTGTATTAGAAATCTTTGTTGAAAAATTGTTAAATATTTTGCTCTAATCATATTCATTACTGTAATTTTAACTGAACTGGAGCTTTTCTCCCCGGGCCTCTACTGTAAACGGATATGTATCCAGCTAGACTAGCCCGGTCAACAAATGTAAAATAAATAATAATAATAAATAAATAATTTAATGGCATTTCTGATTATTTAAAATTTACTAAAGGAGAAAATAGGCTAAGTGTGCATTTGTGGATTTATTTTTAGAATGGGATGTAGAAAATAGGTTAATTGATAGTAAAATATTTAGAAAATAAACTTTCTCAAATAGTTATTTATACTACAAAAGTGAACACACAGCATTTATGAAAAGAAATATCCCTAGAGAGCAATTTATTCAGGCACCAAGATTAACATCAAAAGCTGATGAATTTAATAAAGAGATGGCAAATATCATTCATATGTTTTAGGAAAGGGGGTACAAAGAGGATGTTTTGATACATTTGGCTTATGAAGTTATTTAAAAAAGAAATGCCATTTTAAACCTATTTTTGGTGAAAAAGAAAATAGTGTTTGCAATATGAAAAGTAGGAAGAATAATTATTCTGATAATAACCCTATTTTTTTATTAGACATGTCATGTGATAGCAGTATGTAATGAACATTGCAAGAAGAAATTGGAAAATTTTACAGGGTAATCCTGATATTTATAAAACTCCAGGACACGAAGCAAAATTTGTGTATCAATGACGTATAAATTTAAAAAATATATATTATAAAAGAACAAAACATAGATATGATCAACATGAATAAAGGAAAAGGGATGTTTACTTGTGTGATGTGTAGGTTTATATTTGTAAGTTCTTTTGTATTTTTAGAACATTATAATTATACCATATATTTAAAACACAGATTTAATTGTAAGACTTCTGGAATTGTATATATAGGCTTATGTCAGGATGCCCTACTTTTTATATGTGTTTCCTAGAGAAAAGGGTTAATGAATATTTATATGTCATTTATGCCATTAAAAATAAAGATCACAATAATGCTTTATACAAACATATTCTTATATGTGATAAATATAAGACGTTTATGTTCTCTGTTATTGCTTATTTGCCTGAAGACTTGAGGGGTTGAGATTATAAAAGTAGATTAGAGAGTTTAGAAACTAAATGGCAAACAAAAATGAATGCCAATAAATTTTCAGGCTTGAATGAAGCTATACATGTTAAGTGTTTTTTTTTTTTAATAAGAGACTGCAAATTAAAAAAATAAATATTTTTTTTTATGTCATCTGTTACTTTGTTATAAGTTGAGGTTTATAATTTTGAGTTGTATAATTTTGAAATTTATGTGTTAATTAAAATTGATGAGTGATTGGTTATTTGTTACTATTTAAACAGAGGTGTTAAATGGTTTGATGTTGATTTTCTGAGGAAGTCCTTTTAGATGAATGCGTAATTAAAGTGCTTTAAATGCTAAAGGTACATGTTTCTCATCTTTCGGGGGAGTTTCATTGTTTTAATATTATTCCTATCTTTAAACAAATGTGACATTACATTTTAAATTTGGAGAAGTTGTACTTAACCTTCATTAATAAATTACAGGTAAGTAAGAGTATAATTCTTCATAAGAATATTCCTAGTCAATCACTTCCCACATATTATCCCTTTAAAATATTTTAAACCTTTCAAAACTTATTTATAATTTCTGTTGGGATTCATCCTCTCCCAAAATTAGCCAAACGTTACACACGACACCAGAAAATTATGCGAGGAGAGAGACTTCCTAAAATATCTCATTACACAATGGCATCTAATGATGGAGAATGTATCAGAGCCTACTTGGGTATGTGTTAAACCAAAGTGTGTATATAAGCACACTAGTACTCCAAACATGTGATGGCATCATGGGGGGTACAGATTGTATGACAGGTATTGGGATAGATATTTGGAAATGCATTGTGTCAATCTCACTAAACAGGATTTGGAGCAAATCTATGCAGACAGATGAGGAAAAACAGAATCTGCTAGCCTAAATGGATTAGAAAAATTAATTAATTTGACTGATCTTTGGATTATCCAATAATATCAACCCAAGCCAGCCACAGAACAGCAGAATAGTAACTACCATTAAACCTTTATGGTATCTATGTTAAAACTTTCCAGAATGAAATGATGATTGCCGACTCATCAACTTTATAAATCTTAGTAATTAAATATTAACTGCATAGGCTATCAAACCAGACAATGAGGTGCATGAATAGTAGATTATCAGTAACTTATATAAAGCAACATAAAAATAACCTTGTGGATTTATTAATATAAAATTATACAAATTTAGAGTACTGAGTTTGAATCCCAGTCTTTATACTTACATACTGAATGACACTCAGCAAGTTACTTAGCTTTCCCATTCTTGTGAATAATTCTTAAAATCAGAAAGTTAGTACCTTCTAAAGAAAAAAAAAACTATGTAAATATAAACCCCCAGATTCACAAAAGCCTGCACAGAGTGCAAGATTGGTGCAGGAACCCACGCAGGCAATATGTCTGCTGTGTGATCCAGGAACAGCCTGCAGGGGCGTGCATGAGTGCTCCCACACTAATCTTGCACGGACTAAGCCCTGGTATGCAAATCACCCCATTTGCAGGTAAAATCCATGCAAATGAGGTGATTTTGCAATCTAGGAAGCTTGCAACAGTCAATGCAAGACTAGTGCTATGCTCAGAAATGTACTCGGTTAGTAACCAAACACATTTCTGCAAAATCCAAAACGGAGCTATGACAGCTCCAAATAAAGGCTGCATATCATTGAGGAAGCATGCCAATGGCCAAGTATAAGGCCACTGGCATTGCAAACAATACAAAAAATAAAAAATTCAACATTTTTTTTTCACCGATCTCTGCTGTTTAAGAATAAGGCAGTGGCATGCAAACAGGATCGGGGAAAACAAGAAAATAAACCTAAAATAAGCATTCTAACTAAAATCAGTATTCTGCCATGCAAGTCAGCGGCAGGTAGAAGATAACCTGGCCAGTGAGTAGTGGTTATTATGGGGGGAGGCTCAGTGTGAGATATGTATGCTATGCATTAGCAGGCAATCCTATGCAAATGAGGGGAAGGATAGTGAATCCCAGTGTTCCCCAGCATGTGAGGCAGGTCCCAACAGTGTAAGAGTATGAATAGCTGGGTGCAAGATTAGGAGGTAGGTGACATCATGTGGGGGTGTCAGGCATACTGTAAGTGGATTGGAGGCCTGTGGCTTGGGTTTTCTCCTAGCTTAGCACAGCTAAGCAAGGGGGTATGTCTAAACCTGCCTAGCCCTCTTTACAAAGTGTAAGCAGGTGTGTGTGCCACTCACCAGGTCTTACAGGAAGAAAAAAGAAGTTAAACCAGGGAATAGCAGCAGTGTGTACATTTGAGCACTCTGCACACTGCACATACGGGCTTAAACAGGGAGGGATTGGGAAGGGAAAACAGCAGTCATAAGGTATTCAAGAGGAACTAGCATAGCTGGCAGGTGAAATGTATCAGAATCAGCCAATTACACAGGCAGCAGACCAGCCCTACCCAGAACACTACTATAAACTAAGCAAACACCTTCCCCTATGGTTTTTCCCATACTGTACTTCACCGGTGTATACAAGAGGGGAAATTGTAGCAAACAAACCTATAAAATGAGAAGGGCTGCAGCAGGCAACATAGAACAACATGTGCAAGAGGCTGAAGGTGGTGAGGTTGTGAATGCTGCTGAACAACCCACACTGAGGAGACAGAGAAGAGTGTACAGACCCAGTGTAACCTACCAGGGCCTACATGAGATGAAGATAGTGGAGCGCTATAGGTTGAACAGAGACCTCCTACAGCAAATTGTTAAGCTGTGCTGGCCACACCTGACACACCAGACTGACCAAGGGGAACCCATCACAGTGGAGGCCTAGGTATACTAGCCACAGGTACCTCCCAAAGCACAACTGGGGATATGTTGGGGATCTCACAGGCTTCAGCATCCAGAGTATTCCACCAGTTCCTGGATGCCATGTCAGCACATGCCAGCGAGCACGTATATTTCCTTAACACCCGTGAGGTGTTGACCTGCAATATGCATCTCATCCACCAAATAGCAGAATACCCTGGGGTAGTGGGTGCTATAGACTGCATGCACATACACATCAAGCACCACCAAGTGAGCAGGGTAGGGCCTACATTAATTGCAGGGGCATCCTCTCCATCAATGCCCAGGGCATTATAATGAATATGTTTGCTGGATGCCCTGGATGCTATGATGATTCTCACATATGGCATCTGACACAGCTGTATCAGAGATTTGCCAATATGGACATCCCCTACAGTCACCTAGTGAGGGATGCTGGGTATACACTGGAGCCGTGGCTGACGACACCCATCAGAAATGCTCACACACCTGAACAACAATGTCATAATGAGGCACACGCACAGGCTAGACATATAATAGAGCATGTGTTTGGGATGCTCAGTTCACGGTTCTGGTGTCTGGACACATCCGGTAGAGCCTTGCAGTATTCACCAGTGACATGTACCCAAATTGTTATGGCATGTGCTATGCTACACAATATGATCCTGTGGAAACAGGTATAGCAGGAGCAGCATGTGGCAGGGCCACACAGCCCCCCCCCACCAACGTCAAGGCCTGCACAGGCACAGAGTTATCCAGAAGAGGAACAACCTGAGCCTGCCCCAGTAGGCAGAAGGAGGTGTGCCCAGTGTGCCCTGGCCTTGGTAAAGAGGCAATGCATAGCACATGCACTGACACAGTAGGGACCCAGGGAATGACACCTCTCTCTGACTCACACATACAGTAAAAGGGATACCAAATATGGCACTACCTGTGCTCAACCATGTATAGGGAGTGTACTATGTGCATCCAACATAGGCAGCCCTCCAGTACCATCCGCAAGTCTGGCACACCCTCAAAGTAAGTCAATCAACCTACCAATTGCCATATGGAGTAGAATGTGTTGTTACCTGTAGCTATGGTATGGATGTGAGTATGCAAGGGAATTGGGTGGCTGAATGTTATGGCAGCAGATAGTAGCCACCCATAGTGGCACCATGACATCTGTAACACATACTGGAGTCACCATAGTAGCCAGCACTACACAGGGTGACAAAACCCACTGCAGGAAATGTGTTGAGTGACATGCGTGTCCATATGACCCACACATGCCAGTCAGGACCGTTCACATACCCAACAACAGTCTCAGCCAGCAGGACAGGTGTAGACAATCTAAATAGAGCCTGTGCCATGGCCCCAAAATGATGGCTATGGTTAACCTCCTCCCCAGGTCTACACAGACAGACCACAGCATGGCAGGCAGTGGGATGTAAGTTCTGAAGGGTAGGAAGTCAGACAATAATATGTAGGGCAACCAAAGCCATGATCTCTGGTACACTGGTATGCCTCTAGTCATCATGACAGTTAGCAATACAGAATGAAATGGAGTACCTGACATACCAGTACAGTTATAGCAAATGTGTACATGTGAAACTTGTACACATTTGCTATGACTGTACCTGACATACCAGTACAGTCATAGCAAATGTGTACAAGTTTCACGTGTGCCCCTTGCATCCTACATAGTAATGTAATAACAGTCAGGTGTGCCCCCCAACCCTGTGTAGAAATGTAGACATAGTCAGGTGTGCCCCCTCATCCTACATAGTAATGTATTAACAGTCAGGTGTACCCCCCCACTCCTGTGTAGAAATGTAGAAACAGTCAGGTGTGCCCCCCCCTTGCTATACAGAAATGTAGTAACAGTCAAAGCCAAATGATCGATGGATACCCTGCAGACACAGCATGCTAACTGTCAGTGTACAACAGAAAGGTCAGCACTGCAGCACAAACTACCTGGACATGAACCACACATTCAGTACAGATGGCCATACTGGGCATGCTCACACACTTAAGAAATGAAGGCAATGCCAGTCAACAACATACTGAAAGGTCATACTGGGCATACTCACACACTTAAACACATGAAGGCCATGACTGCAAACATCAGTGGACCAGACATATCTGGCAGTTGCAGTTGTTAGTGCAGACACTCATTAGTATGCACCACTCATGGCTTGCACACACAGTGGATAGAAATATAGACATATATGTCAGGACAACACACTATAATAAGCCAAAGGTAGACATACATAGATGTGTGGAAGAGGGTGACTGTGACAAGGAGCCATCTAGGCCTGTCCCACCTAGCACACAGCCAAAGGTCCCCAAACACATGAGGTGCAGATGTCACTCACAGCAGATACTAGCCATCAGTATCTGTCAGCATTACAGACTATGTGGTGCACGTGCCAGCTGTGCAACATGACTGTACAAGGAAGTAGTCATATAGTAGCTGTATACATGTACCTGTGACATATGACCCCGTGTGTGCCCGCATGTGGCGTGTCAACCCCTAGATGAATGGATTATGGTCCATGCACACACCACCCTCCCCATAGCCCTACTATTACAAGCCTGCTGAGGTCAACCAATGTGAAATACACCTTTGGGAGAGTTGTAGCCCAGTAATCTCTGTGGTGCATCTCATAACTGTGTATTGCTGTAGTGTGATAAACTAGTTAGGTTGGAGTTCTAACCCCAGACTTGGCAACTGTTTGTGAGCGTGTCTGACTGTCTAGAGAGCAATGCTTTTTAGGGTACTCGCACTCCTTATAGTTCATATACTCAACTTTGGCAAGGCTGCTGATGTCACCCACCTAGAAATACACCTCTGGGAAGGTTTCAGCACAGTAATCTCTGTAGCACGTCCTGTAACTGATAACTACTGCAGTGTGATAAATTAGTTAGGTAGGAGCTCTAACCCCAGACTTGGCAACTGTGTGTGTGAGTTTGTGTACATGTCTGACTTTGTCAAAAACCATGCTTTTTAGGGTACTCACACTCCTTACAATTTGTATACTCAACTTTGGCAAGGCTGCTGATGTCACCCATATAGAAATACACCTCTGTGAAGATTGTAGCCCAATAATCTCCATAGCACATCCTGTGACTGTGTACTGCTGTAGCTAGGTAGGAGCAGCTCTAACCCCAGACTTAACAAGTGTGTGTTTGTGTCTGTCACTGACTGTGTAGAGAGCAATGCTTTTTAGGGTACTCACACTCCTTACAATTCATATACTCAACTTTGGCAAGGCTGCTGATGTCACCCACCTAGAAATACACCTCTGGGAATGTTGCAGCCCAGTAGTCTCCTTAGTGCATCCTGTAACTGTGTACTGCTGTAGTGTGATGTAGAACTGTGGTAGGGTTCCATCCCCACCCATGGCAGTTTTGGATCTTTTGTGTGTGTTTCAATGTCTGTGCATGGACCAATGCATTTTAGGCTAGTCACACACAGTACATTTCAAATGTCCTACTTTGGCAATCCTGCTGATGTCATTCAATGTGAAATACACCTTTGGGGAAGAAATTCTCCAATAATCCCTGTGGTGTGACCTATAACAGCTCCATGTTACAGTGTAATATAGACCTCTGTTAGGGTTTCTATAGCCACGCATGTTGGTTGTGGATGTTTTGTGTGTATCTCGCTGTCTGTGTATGGAGCAATGCATTTTAGGCTAGTCACACAAAACACATTTAAAATGGTCTACTTTGGCAATCCTGCTAATGTCATTCATTGTGAAATACACCTTTGGGGAAAGGCTTCCCTTGTAATCCCTGTAGTGCATCCGATAACAGTTCCATGCTGTAGTGTGATATAAACTTCTGTTAGGTGTTCTATAACCACACATGTCAGTTGTGGACGTTTTGTGTGTGTGTCACTGTCTGTGTAGGGAGCAATGCATTTTAGGATAGTCACACACAGCACATTTAAAATGGCCTACTTTGGCAATCCTGCTGATGTCATTAAAAGTGAAATACACCTTTGAGGAAGGAGTTCCCTAATAATCCCTGTGGGATGTCCTATAACAGCTCCATGCTGTAGTGTGATATAGACCCCTGTTAGGGGTTCTATACCCACACCTGTAGGTTGTGGATGTTTTGTGTGTGTGTGTGTCACTGTCTGTGTAGGGAGCAATGCATTTTAGGCTAGTCACACTCAGTACAATTCAAATGTCTTACATTGGCAACCCTTCTGATGTCATCCAATGTGAGATACACCTTTGAGGAAGGAGTACTCCAGTAATCTCCATTGTGTGTACTATAACTGCGTAGTGCTGTTGTGTAATAAACTAGTTAGGTAGGGGTTCTACTCCCAGACATGATAGGTGTGTGTGCATGTGTGTTTGTAACATGTATCCTGTGTGGAGGTGGTTATGACGTGACACCAGTAGCCAATGTGGAGCGGGTTTTGCATATTTCTTATATGGTGGCCCTACTATATAGCACAATGTCCACCATACAGGGATAACAGATGTGAAATAGCTGAGATGCTGGGGTGCAAAGCCATACCCATGCATGTGACATCAAGGCCAAACAATTACAGTTAGCAACCCCAGTATTATCCAGACCACACTCTCAACCCATGTCTCATACACACACACATGCCTAGGCAACAGCCAATATGTGGGTAGTACACTGCATATTGGCCAGTGATAATAACAATGGGGTGATAGCTGTGGGCTACAGCGTGCATGGCAGTATTATCCAGACCACACTCTCAACCCATGTCTCATACACACACACATGCCTAGGCAACAGCCAATATGTGGGTAGTACACTGCATATTGGCCAGTGATAATAACAATGGGGTGATAGCTGTGGGCTACAGCGTGCATGGCACCCTGTCCATCTGTCCAATATGCACATACATGCAGACAGTGCACCTTCCCCATGTTCCCCAATGAGCACCTAAAACACCTGTGGTGCCATCACATGTGACCCACAAAGGACATACCATGCCTGACAACATGCCCTGTATTGACAGATGACACTGACACCAGGGAATGCCATTATCATGTTATTAATTTAGGTGCAGGGTAAACCTGCTGCCCATTACCAGTTCCCACCACTTGTGGGCAAGACTGGCACATCTGATGAAAATCGGTGTTCACAACATGGGCCAGACACCCCAGGTACAGTTCCACATGTCACTGCACATGCATGTTGGAGGTGTGCACATCCCAGACACTGTCCATGTTATGGACTAAGGAATACATACATGGCAAGTGATGCATAGCATTGGCCACACACACTAGTCACACACGTGACTAGATGGGGATACAATACGCACCTGTGTGGGCAAATACAGAGACTACAGCCCTGAGCCACAATGCAGACCATCATCATGTGGCCTGATGCCAAGGTATACCCATTGACTTGCCTTGTGCAGCTGTCTGGCACAGTCATCCACCACACACCTGTGCAGACATGCACCCTTGCATGTCAGCACTGGCACACTGTGTGTTTGTGTGTATGTTGTATGGAGAATATGTTCACATCCACACTCCTTACAACCCCCATGGACATACTGAAGTATGCTGTCTGATATCAGACAACTTCCCATACCCTTTGCCCATACAACCCCTGTATGATCCATGTGGTGCATGTAATACCTGCACAGTGATGTGTTGTGGCAATCCCACTACTGATGAGTTATAATCATTGCCCTGCCAAGTGTGTCAATGTGTGTGCGTCCCTGTGATAGTATGGCTGTGTTGATGCTGGCACCTGTTCATGTGGACAGGCATGTGTATATCACCGACCATATAGCTACTGTATCCCTATTGCAGATGTCAGTCATCAACACATATATGTTCTGAGGGCTCCACAGCAGGTAACCCATGTGGCGCATCCAATAGCTGCATAGAACTGCGATAACACTACATAGTCATCAGATGTTTGATACCTTGTGCTGGTAGGTGTGTGACACAAACATTGTTAGGTTTACTCATCCACCAGTCCCTGATTTGTCATTGTCTCTCTCTGCCTCTCCCACTCCCTCTCTGGTGGATGTGCAGACCTACACCTGCTTTGCTTGGCAGCAGCATGTGTATTTTAAGTCATGCTCATGATCAGCTGATGGCCTCTGCATGAATTGCAGCCTTCCCTTAGCTGATTGCATGTGGAACAGCTGTGGTAACATTTCCATAGACAATTGCATGGAAACACACTCCAATATCTAGGAACATCATGTTGGTGTTGGCCCTTTTCATTCACTGTGAACAGGAACTAAATCTGTTGTTTGGCAAACAGCATCTCAAATGGATTGGGGATTTACCTCTAGCAACATACACTGTGGAAATGGCAACACACATGAGGAGGATGCAACTGACCTAACTACAGAATGCAAGTGCTGCTATACTGCATTTGGAGTACTGTTGGTTTAACAGTGTGTGTGTCTGTGTGTGTGTGTGTGTGTGTGTGTGTGTGTGTGTGTGTGTGTGTGTGTGTGTGTGTGTGTGTGGATATGACTGTCCTACATGTCTCAATACCTGCCATGTCAGTTCTATGTTTATGAGGAATCCCCATCTGCAGGGTCATCTGCAGACAGGGGAGTGTGTTGTGCCTTTGGTTTCATGAGTTACCAATGAAGCATCTATCTGTGGACGGCAGAAGGTAGTGTGAGGATTGCAGTTTGTAGATGGTGAAAGCCATGAGAGTTACCAGCTTCTATTCCCTCATAGGACATATGTTGCAACAAACCCTGTTACAACAGTAAATGTATGAGGTTATCGCAACAACATGTCATTATTGGCCCTGTGTATGTACTTCGAGCCACAACTCTGTCAATCTGTGTACATATGTCATGCATGAAGTGGTGCATATGTGCTGTACACCATAATTAGTGTCATCATATCTGATAACAAGCCAGTGAGATATCAGACTGCTACACGTTATGTACAGTAGGGGTTATATTTGATGACATAACCTGGACATTCTGTGACTGTTTGTACAGTACTGAGGTCTGTGTACTTATGTTGAATGTTGACAGTGTGTGTATTGTTAATATGTACTTTAGCCTGTGTATAGACTGTGGTAGATGTCGTTGTTCTAGGTCCAGTCCTATCTGATGTTACATGCTGCTCCACTGTATGGTACCGTATTGGAGTACATGTTTGTAGGGCCATACACACACATGTCCCATACCACAGACAGCCATCAGACCAAACGGTGTAGCAGCCCAGTATATGTAGGGTCAGTCTGTGAGTGGCACATATGAGGATGGTGTCGAACAGATAGTTCATATACTGTTATATTATGCTAACTTAACATATGTGGCTGTGGCTGTGTTCACATTGGCTGTAGTTATGCACTTTTACACAGGTGTATCTTACCCTGTGTTGTGACATGCCTCTAGAGCCTGCTATATATGCAGGTAAATGTGCATTCCCCCATAGGAGATGTAGGCCAATGTTGAGCCTGTTTGCTTGTGGCCTGCACAGTGCATTCGTACATGCCTAGCAGCTTAGTGTACTTACCCAGTGAGATGTCATGTGTAGATACTTGCCAGATTTACTGCTGCTGGGCCTCCCTTAACAGTCATGTATGTCAGACAGAGCAGTGGGATGCTGTACAGATGTATGTCAATATCTAGTGGGTGGTATGTGACCATGGCACCCCTGTAGTAGCGATTATTATTTGTCAGGCCAGACAGGGGGGTGTGAATGCATAACCTATGGTGGCAAATGTATTCCAGTCATTATGTGTTATACCCATCTACATGGCTGTCTACATCCATATAGTCAGGCATGGTACACGTGTCTAGCACTAAGGGGTTATGTGTACACCTCTGGACTGTACAGAGTGTCTCAGAATGTCCACATATATTGGCCAATATCTCTGCTGCAGTCCACAGGGGCATTACGTGCTAGCAGCAGTACTTTACTATGATGTCCTTAGAATGTCTGTCAGTAGCCAATGGCACACATGTTATAAGCAGATGTGACCTCCAACACACACCATGTCTGTGAAGACAATCCCAATGACAGTAGGAATAGTCTACTAATATACCTGCTATACATCCCTGACATCCCCTTGCACTATGACTTTGGGACTATAGAGGCTGGGGTAGGCCTACACTCCATATCCAGGACATATGGTGGAAATATATGTACATACTATTATCCTGATAGACATATATATATATATATATATATATATATATATATATATATATATATATATATATAATTACACATGTGTAGTACTTCCAATCACCACTGTCCCGCCCCCTACACCAACCTAACCCATGTGGGCATGGGCCTGTGTGATGGACCTGTGTGATGTGTGTGCTTCCTGTGTGTGGGCAAGCATGGTAGCAGACAGCAGGACAGAATAACCGTGCACTCAGGGCAGAACCGCACACAGGAGCAGCTACATATTTGTAGGAGAGGTTCAGGAACCAGTGTATGAAGAGTAGTGTAGAGGTGTGTTGTAGGGTGTGTGTGTTAGAGGGTGTGCTTGCCATCAGTATACTGTTGTTGTATCCCCCACACATGGGGGGGGCTGCTATATAATATGTGTGTCACCACAACCACTACACAATATGTTATGCACCCAGAGCCCAGTATGTAAAAGTGGTATATTTATATTGTATTATTGAGTCTGGGGGGGGGGGGCACTATGACCCCTATTAAAAAAAAAATGTGGGGGTCAGGGGTGAGAGCTGTCTTAAGGTATCATCAGGATGTACGCATGTGTACTACCTTAAATATATTTAATAAATTTACATAAATTGGGTTAATAATGCACTGCATCCTGCCATACAGACTGGTAGGCACATGTATATCCTATCTATCTATATATATATATATATATATATATATATATATATATATATGTGTGTGTGTGTGTGTGTGTGTGTGTGTGTGTGTGTATCTGCATATCTGTGTCTGTGTATCTGTATACTGGGGATGCTGATGTCTTCCACATTTTACATTTCCAATGGGAGGCAGCCTGTACTGCATGATATGTTACCAATACCAGCCTGACATCATACAGGTGGGATGTAGTACTGTGCCCATGTTGTGTCAGGTCCTGGTTATGGAACCTGCAACACTTGGTAGTGTATTGCAGGGTGGACGTGTTTGGCTGTGGGGGTGGGATGCCTTTTCGTACAAGACGTATAGTGTGTGGGGCCTCTCAACACCATTAACGGTGCATGTGAACATATGTGTTTTTGTTAATCTGCCATTGCTATCTACAAATGTATAGCCATATATACCTCTCTCTCTATATATATATATATATATGGCCTCTGCCAGCTGAGGTGGGACAGGTGGGTCCAGCCTTCCCAAGCGTGCTATAGTGTTTAGATTATAACATCATATATGGGTTAGTAATAGTCACATTCCAGGGTTAGGTATGACAGCATGCATAGATATTCCCATTAACCCAGATACCAGATATGAAACAGTTGTATAGCAAACAGAACACATGCATATATGGGACCACAGTGGTAATAAGAAAAGTGTGCAGGTACGTTGATGGCACCATGCCAACAATGTTGGAATAATTAAAAATGGCACATGCATGGTAACCATTAGAATATTTATCAAATGATTGACTATCATTACAGTCAGTACATACCAGTTGGGGTGGGTATGTTGATTATTGTTGGAGATAAGGTGGGGGGAGAGAAAGATGTCAATTAACAAGTAGTATGTTCCTGTACTCCACATTACTTTCCTAGTCAGTGATGTTATCTGAACCTTACAACTCTTACTACACTACCCTATACACCTATATTGGACACTGATATGGCTGTCAACATCATTACACATGAACCGGTTTCACCAGAAGTATATACCTCTTACCTGGTATACCCATGGCGGGAATGTTTGTTAACACTGACTAACTGTTTGTACACATACGGCCTGATTCTGGGTTGATGTTTTGCACTATGCTATCCAACTCTTTCTGCACAGACTCTGGTCATGTGTTAACCACATGCTGATATGCCTGGACATATCTAGAATATTTCCCTCTTCCACCTTTAGTGACCTGACATAGACATATACATGCTTTTCTACACAGTTATATTATGTAGCACAGTGTGGGCGACAGTGACCAGTCATACTTTTTTATTCAGACAAACTGCAACACTCACAATCCCCTACAATACTAGGGTGGACGGTACCAGTACAGGTTATATTGGTCTGTATTTCACAGCACGGTGTTCATATCCAACATACCTGTGGGAGCAATGTTTGTTAGCACTACCTGACTGTTGCCACACAAGGTTCCAGATTACACATTAGTATTATGCACATACATCTCACTCTGTTACTGTACCCACTCTGACCACAGCTTAACAGGTAGGGGTGTAAATGAGACATACATGGCTTCTTGGTCACATAAGGTATTGGGGAGTTGCTACTGCGCCAGGTTTGTTATCATAGATGTGTGTCAATCGGTTGTATTTCCTGTTTGCTGTCCATACGTCTGGGATCATCCTGCTGATTTCCCAGCGGGACAGGTTGATAGGCATTAGATATGGGTCACTTTAGCAGACAGTCTGGACATATCTGTACAGTTGTGGTGCATAATTCTGTATGCAGACTACTACCACTGGCAGGATTCAAACCGTGGCTGTGTGTGCTAATAAAGCAACAGTTCACATCTCAGTTGCATGTGCTATTCTGGTTTTGTTGTCTGCATTTCCCCTGTTTACTGTCTATGTGTCTCTCAGTTGTACTAAATGGCCTCTGAGGATTACACCTGTCATATACAGGCATTCCTACACATTTACATAATGGTGCATGGTGTAGGTAACAGTGCTTAATACTACAGTATTATTACATGATTGCAAATCTACATTACCATATGATATCAGAATATACACATACAGTCCAGCAGTTAGACCTGCTTTGTCAGGGTATTACACTTTTATTGCCATACAAACAATATGAAACTCTTCCTACCATATCATCTAGTGTATGCAGTACTTGCCTTGCACAATACAGGTTTTATACTAGCAATTACTTTACTACTACTTTTATTTTTATTTCCTATGACAGTAAAAGCACGAGTATTACTAACCTGCCTCACGTCGCAACCATGCCAGGCAGCAGGTGTGGGCATCCTGGTTCACGGCCCACTCCATTGCAGCTGTCGGGGGACATAAGAGGAATATTTAGCCATACCTATCCATGATATACCTGAGCTAGCGATTATTAAACAGGTAGTGGATTGATATTTACAGACGGCTGGGACATTCCCTGATGCTCTTGCCTCTTGGAGCCACTCCTCCAAGAGGTCCCCCTTCTGCCACTTCAGGTCGGCATAGTGGTGCCTGACCTGCTCACCAGTTTTGGGTATGCCAGTGGCACTGATGAGGTCACGGGCAAGATGGTCCCAGGCCTCCGCCTTATATTGCGAGCCCTGGTACTGGCCCTGCAGCAGTTTCTGTGCATGGTCTTTAACTAGGAGTCCAGCAATGACCTTGGACTCCTGAATGCACAAGTGCTGTGCCTGGAAGTGCACTCCTTCTCTCCATACTGACCTAATGCCTGCAAGGGGAAGCTACAACCAGTTATGAGTTGTATTCCTACCTCTTGGGTTTAAGTAGGGCCGATTTCCCGCACTTTTTCTTGATTGGCCGGTTTTGAAAAGGCTCAGCTATGGGCAAACCTGCTTGCCTAAATTTGGCATTGTTTAAGGGGGTATGCCACTGGACACAAAGAGTTAGCTGGTCTACACATTGCTCACACCTCCTAAGCTGGCCTGTGCAATGCTCGATGTTGCCTACAGTAGACATTCATTATAATGCCTTTTTGGCATTGTGTTATTATTCATTACACCTTATATGTATGCCTAGTATCCCTGATTGATGTGTACATACACTCTGTGGGGTCCTTGTGTTTTATTGGGGACTTCAACACTCTATTACAAGTACACCTCAATTCTGGGCTTACTACTGTACTCTAGTTCACATATTTATGTTATGTAGTCGGTTATGGCACATATGACTGTATAGTGATGCCTTTCACAGGTTCAGTTTGGTTATACTTTGGTGAAGACATGGTTACTACTACCTCATTCTTCTGTACTTCTGTGATGGCTTGGTGGATAGCTACTGGGACTATGGTGTATAGGGTCCTGGGTTTGAGACCTGCATGATTGTTTATTTTGTCGCTGGGCAGACAAAAGCCCGTTTGATACAGAGTGATTAAGGCACTTTAAAGCAGTTGTAAGCGGGTTTGTGTAGGTTTGCGTGGTGGTAAGCACTGCTTCATAGATTCATAGGTTCATAGGTAGGTACTAGGCTATCAGCCCTAGGGCCTATACAAGCCCAGCCAAAATGGTATCCTGGCTTTTGCCACCCAAGAAAATTATTTTCCTGTGCCACTGTTCAGCAGAGCAACAGAAGTGATCCCCGGGGTGAATTTCCTATTTCCTGTCGAATCATCAAGATTTTTCTTGAAGAGTGCTAATGAGGAGCTTTGTTTGATATAGATAAGTAGTTTATTCCAGAGTATGGGAAGTCTCTGGGACAGGAATCTATCCATCCAGCATGTTCTGTTTATTGTGATGACAAGGTTTAGGTCCATAGAGCATGTAGCTTGGAGGGATTGGGATTTCTTTACGTGGAGCATGTCCAACAGCTCTGGGTTTGACATAGCTTTGTATATTAGGCAGAGATCTCCTCTGAGTAGGCGATATGCGATGGAGTAAAGCTGGAGTTTTTTGAGATGGTCTGCATAGGGCATCTGTTTGAGGTTGGTAATCCTCTTTGTGAGGTATTTCTGCAGTCTTTCCAGTTGTTGCAGATGTCTTGTGATGTACATACCAAAAAAGGCATTGTACTCTATAATGGGTCTAATGAGTGATGAGTAGAGGGGAACAATGACCTATTTTCTTCTGGATGAGAAACCTTTTTTGATGAGGTGTGCCATGTAGAAGGATTTCCTGACTACTGTGGCAATGTGATTATCAAAGGAGAGACTACTGTCCACCTGTGTCCCAAGGTCACTTATCACACTTTCGGTGTTAAGTATACTACCACCTATGTTGTAGTTCATGGGTACAGAGTTTTTACCAAAGGGGATGACAATGCACTTTTTGGCATTGAGCTTGAGGCCATGGCTTTGACACCAGCATCTGTCTCAATGAGGCCCTTTTGTAGGATGTCCACATCGTTAGGAGTTTTGATTATGGTTCCTAGTTTGCAGTCATCTGCAAGCTTCATTAGCCAAAAACCTTCTGTGTTAGTCTGTACTTCAGAGAAGTAGATACCAAACAGGAGAGGACCCAGAACTGAACCCTGTGGTACTCCACTTGTCACTGGTCTGAAGTCGGATTTGGAGTCTGCTACTTTCACAGTGTGGGTTCTGTCAGTGAGCCAGTTGGCAACCTATCTTGTGACATAGGGATTTATACCTAGTTTAGTGAGTTTATCTATAATTCCAGAGTGGGGGATGGTATCGAAAGCCTTGGAAAGATCTAGATAGGGTGTGTGAACCACCTTACCCTCGTCTATGGCTTTGGTGACTGCTTCAAAGAAGTCTGTCAGGTTTAGGAGACATGATCTGCCTTTTACAAACCTGAACTGGGTAGAGTCCAGAGTTTGGAGATTACCAGTGTCTTTGTTTATAAGTTCCATGATGGTACGTTCCATGGCCTTGCAGACCAGGCTTGTCAGGCTAATGGGGCACTATTTCCAGTGGTTTGTGGTGGCTCCCCTTGTGGAGTAGGATAACCATCGCTGTGCGCCATTCAGTGGGCACAAAGCCTGAGGTGAGGCTATGATTGAACATGGTACTTAGGTGGGGTGCCAGTTCATTCTGTAGTTCATGTAGAACACAGCCTGGGATGTTGTCTGGTCCCATGGATGCTGTGTTCTTGGCTTTGAAGGGTGTGGTTTTTACCTGTGCAGCCGTGATTACAGGAACTTTGTATTCTTCCGGTATGGAGATAGGCCCTTTAGGGGGTGAGAGGAGGGTAAAGTTAGCACTGAATCTATCGGCCGGGATGTTGGCAAGATCAGTTGGGTCTGTATTTTTAGTGCCATTGTGCTGTAACTCAGAGCAGGTCTGAGTGTTGCCATTGAGATTCTTGACATAGCTATAGAATGCTTTGTGGTTGTCTTTAGAAGCAGTGGCGATTTTTTTTTGTAACTAGCTTTGGAGGATTTTATCAGGGATTGCAGCTTCTTACTGAGGCTGACCAGGGAGCTCCTCCACTCATGAGATTTTACTCTGTTTTGCAACAGTTTCTTCCTTCTGTTGTACAGTTTGTTTATGGCAGGGGACCACCATATTGGCTTCCTTTTTTTGAAGGATAGCGTCTTGGTTCTGTTTGGGATAGCATGATCCATGCACTCGTGTAAGTGCTTATAAAGTGCAATTGTATAGGATACAGTAGTCATAACTGTATTGTCCATCTGCATGGGTGTCATGAAGTTCACCACTTCTGTCTTAAGAAGCATGAAGTTGGCTTTGGAGAAATTTTTTACCGTGATTTCCTTAATGGCAGTGGGGGCAGGATGTGGATATCTAGGGTGATTAGCTTATTGTCGGATCGGACCAATGAGGCGTTGACTTCAGGTGTGGAACACTAGTCACGCATGTTGGTAATGACTAGATCTAGGATATTGTTGCCCCTGGTGGGGGTGTGGATAAGTTGATCCAGTCCATTGGAGTTTATGAATTCCAAAAAGCGTTGAGCAAAGGAGTTGGTACATGAGTAGTTTTCCCAGTTAATGGTGGGGTAGTTGAAATCGCCCATTATTAGGGTGTTTGGTTGAACCCTAATATTTTCCAGTACATCAAGAAAAGAGGAGTGGGAATCCTGGGGCATGGTGGGGGATCTGTAGCAAGCTACAATTTGGATTGCACTTTTGCCCAGAGTTAGTTGCACTTGGATAACCTTGGATGCATTATGCTGAGCAACTACCCTGGAGGTGTGGATATCCTTAATGAATATGGACACACCTCCGCCTTTGGTGTTCCGGTCCAGGTTACATAGCCAAAAAGTGTGGTATGAGTTATAGCCTGGTAGTGCAGGTGTGCTTTCTGGAGCCTTGAACCAGGTCTCAGTCACTGCACAGTCACTGCACAGATATCGATGTTTTCCATTTTAAGGAGTGCCTCGAGGTAATGGATTTTGAGATTTAGACTTCTAGCATTGAGTAGCATCACCCTCACTTTTTGCTTGCCTGTTCCTGTTACGGTGGTGAATTTGTCACTTGAACCTTGCCTAAAAAAGGCATTATAGGGGCGGCAAGAACCTCAACCAGTATCTGGAATCCCAGGGGTGACAGGAGCAGGCCATCTCTGGCAAAACATCATTTTCTGTCGACCATGTCATCCCAGGCACACAGATACTGGATCCCTTTAGAATGACACCAGAAGCTTAGCCAATTGTTGAAGTCAATTATTTTGCCCTTGTACTGGGCTACAAGATCGGAGAGCTCTTCCATGTCTCTTTTCATGTAGTCCAGGGAGATACATCTCAGGTCATTCACACCAACATGGACAATGACAGAGTCATATTTGTGCTTGTTGTGGAGTGACCTGAGTGTTGGGTTATGTAGCGGATCCTGGCACCCAACAGGCAGCTGACAGTAACCTTCTCTTTGTTTAGCCTGGTGAGTGGGACATCAGTGTGCCTGACTATAGAGTCATGTATGACTAGTGTGTTGGGTATGTTGTTTTGCCTTATTGGCTGTGGTTGATTGGCGCACTGAGTCTGTGGGCTATGTGTCATTTGGGTTGTGTTGGGGGGGTAGAGGTTGCTTGCATTTCTGCTTTGCAGGTCTCTGTTGCTTGAGCAGATTATTATTGAGAGCCTTTGTGAATGTTTTTGTGTTTCTATGTGTGGATTTTGGTGGTGTAGATTTAGTGAAACTATGTGCTGAGTGTGGTGTGTGGTGCAAGTGTTTACCTCTTGACTATCAAGTTCAGTCTTGGTTGCAGAGAGCTTTACCTCCAGTTTGGCTAGATAAGTGCATCTCTCACAAGTTGTAGTGTTGGGTGGTAGGAGGAGAGGGATGTCTATGTACATGAGGAAATTTCAACATTGCCCCAAGATGCCCAGATTCATTAGATAGACAGGAGAGAACACTGGGAGCTGACCCTTGGACATGCCTGAATAAAAAACTATTTTCCTCTAGATAAGTGAGGAAAGTGAGTACAAGAGCTGTTTTTCTCTAAGCAAGTGAGGAAAGTAAGTACCAAAACTGTTTTCCACTAGATAGTGAGGAAGGTTGAGTGCTGTAGTAATTAGTAGCTTATTTAGTGCTTACACAAGTTCTGAACAAGTTGTGATCACGAATAAGCAAATTCGAGTGCTAAAACTAAGAATCTTTATCTGGACTAAACTAGTTACAGGAAAGGGGGGAAGCAAGTGCAAATGCGGGCTTTTAAATCAGAAAGTTGAGAGAGATGGAAAAACTGCCCAAACAGCCAATAACTACATTTTCTGGGCCAGAACCACTCCTTATGTGGTAGATAGGTTACCTAGTGCTTCCCATTCCCACTGATAAGCTAGAAGTCTTCCCTCCAACACAGAAAGCTTGGGGGGCTCAGAAGCTTACATACAGTCTTGGATACAGCAAATCTGAATCTGGGCTACACTAGTTACAGGAAAGGTAGGAAACAGGCTTAGATTTTTTTTTTTAATACAAAAACAGCAGTAATAACAATTCAAATGCAGTGCAAGCTAGCACACTGGAGTATGAGCAATGTTAAATCAAACAGTTTAAAAAATTGCAATTAAATTAAAAATGACTAAAACAAGTGCAGAAGGAGTCTATTAGGTAGAATGAGGTAAAGAGATGGGACTGGGGGGAGTGCCCCAGATCAAATCTACAGTGGGGGCAGGCAACTGCAAAAGCCTTCAAATTTAAACAACAAACATCAGCAGGCATCTGAAAAATTATACAGTGAAGCAAAAATAACAAATCACAACTCTGAAGTCAGCCAGCAATGACATAAAATTAGTCAAGCAACAACTAACAGTACACAACTCTGAAGTGCCAGAAAAATATACTTAGCTCTGTATATCTCCAGATAGTTTGAAGAGCACTCTATCAGAATACAGGAGGGCTCCAGCAATGATATATCTTGCAATGATTTATCTATATAAATCTAAGCATATGATATATGCTTATTTCAGGTTATAGTTTCTTACACTCATTTAGCTTCTACTTTGCTTAATCTGTGTAGGCAATGCTTACCCCCATGCAAATGCACTTAAACACACTTACTAGTGCTTATATATGCTTACTACTGCTTATTTGTGCTTACACCTCCTTACTTCTGCCTTATTCATTATGACACTGACTCTTCACATGTGCATTTCTGGCAGTACTCCAGTTCATAAATATTTGTTATTTAGTGGGTTTTGCAATAAAAATATTGGCTCTACCATGCTTTGCCATATAAAATAGACTGTGCTGCAATGGGACTTGAACTGGGAATGCCTGCTCGTTAGGCAGATGCTCTGCCCACTACACTTTTGCTGTGCTGCTTTATTTGCATATATCTTCCTTGTTATCCTCTTCAGCCTTTTAAGCTGCTTTAACCATAGCTAAGCAAAGGGCATATCCACGCACCTATGGTTAGCTGTACTTGGATTTAAAAAAAAAATAAAGGGGTTTCTTCTTTTGATTTTTATGTCCTGTTGCTGTTGTACACATGGGGGACTGTTGATGGAGATATGTGGACACCTATGAGCGGTCTCACACATTTATTTCTACTTTCTGCTGTTCTACATTGCAGGGCCATGTTTATTATGAGATCTCTGCTCTCAGTCATGCCCCCTGCACTCATACATGCTCCATGTATGCCTGAGAGGTTGGGCAGTGTGCCTTCATTAATATGCATGGTGCGCTGCCGTCCTCCTCCTACATGGGTGCTTCCGTGCAGGACTACGCTAGTCCTGCATGGAAGATTAGTGAATCCAGAGGAAAGTCTTTACAAAGCAACAGCCTAGCCTTGAAGTTTTTGCTTTATATCACTGGATGCAGATATTGGGTTAAGATTAAAATACTGTATGCCATATTCAGCACACATCAGAATTGTTTGATGGATAGAATTTCCTCCTATACTAAGTCAGTGATGTACCTTCAAGAGATAATAGTAATGTTACAGAGGAACTGCAGTATCAGTGATATGCATACCTGTGAAACCCCCGGAAGCTGTCAGAGAAATAAATGCAAGCAGCATTCATAAATGACAAGTCTGGCCAGTGGTATTCCTTTTGGCAGGATTCTCAGTGTCACTGAGATGCCTGTTGCAAGGGGACTGAATTCTGTCAGTGCCAGGAAGATCAATACTATTGCCCTTCATTTAACTGGTGCTGTGTTAATGGAGCCGCTTTTGGTTCTGTTAACTTTGTCTGCCATCTTCAGCCTTGTGCTACTTAAGATATAGATATAGCAAATGTCTAGCAAGTATGCCTGTATACTTCTGAATATATACCTAAACATTCAGAAACTCTGTTCTTTAACGTGTGCTTTATCTTTATTTAAACTGCACCTATTCACTTTTGCTTCTTACAATTTGCAATAGTTGTTGAAAACATACTTATTTCAGTAGCTGGGTTATGGTTCTCTGATCTTTCTCTTGTAAGCTACTTAACTGGTTGCTTTCATCTCCTCTTGCATTAAGCACCCATTCTTATCTCAGAGTTTTTGATTTACTCTCCGAATAATGAGACTAATACCATCTGTATCTGCACCAATTTTTCCACTATCTCTCCATGTCAACAGTTCCAGGGATATTTACATTTTTACAATATTGCTACTAGGAAAGTGAGATGTTGCCTAATGCAAATGTTTGCATGAGCATACAGAACATCTCCAGGGATAAAGAAAATATTTTCAGTAGTGTAATATAAATAAAGCCTTGTCCCATCTGTAAGATTCTCTTTTGATAAGTGTGTCCAGCTCACCCGTCAGCCTGTGATAATGTTATCAGCTGTGCCCCCAATGGTAGCCATTACAAATTTATATTTTTCTCTATCAAGAGTAATATGATGCCTGACTTATCACTCAAAATGTAAAAGACAGAGAAACAGTCCTGAAGAGGCTATAAGACCATTACCAGATATAGATGCTGACACTGTGACACACACACACACACACACACACACACACACACACACACACACACACACACACACACACACACACACACACACATATACATATGCATAACCACACATACACAAATGCACACAGAAACACCCACACACCCACATGCATAGACATACACAGGCACACATGTACACACACACACACACACACACACACACACACACACACACACACACACACACACACACACACAGCTGTACAGTACCACAATAGATGCACAGACAACAAACTGTATTATTGCTGGAGTTGGAGTAACAATATTACATTTGTAATATCTAGGAAGGAAAAGAAGCCAAAAAATAAGTAATCACTCATATGCCTGGTCCAATGCAGAATAAGTAAATTGAAAAAGAGCAGCATTTGGAGCTAAAAGTATGTCAATAATGAGGATAATGAATACAATAACACTTTCTACTAAACAGGTGAGTGATTTCAGGCAAAGTAGTTGTGCTTTTGGGAATCAGAAATCTTGAAGTTTATTATCTGATTCATTTGTGGAATAAGTAATTTTGTTGCTTTATTTTTAAAGTTATCAGTCACTGAAAGACTGATGAGAAATTATAGAAAATGTTTGTAATGACTGTAATTTTACAAGTATATGGACGCAGAGCAAAAATAAAAGTGCAGTTTAAAATTGGCAACAGACCAGAGACAGAGATAAATAATGTTTTCAAGATAAATAAGTGGACATGGAGCCTAAAAAGTTTTGGAAGAAGATTGTGGATTGGAGTTTGAATCATAATACTTTGTTATGGAAAAAAGAGTAAATCATGTTTTATCTACGATAATTATGAATGGAAAACAGGGAACAAAAAAATGTGAGACAACTAATGGCGGATAACTTCTGCTGAGATGAAAACCATTTGATAACTGACTGTGATAAAGATGTTGCGATCAATGGGAGCAGAATGGTTATACAAGTAAAAACTGAAAAATGTAACGTACAGTTTATTGAAAAGATCACTTGCAATGGGGTCTATAATATATGAGAGTAAGGGGAAAGGGAGAATGAAAGTAATTTAAAACAAGAAAGACACAATGGAAAAGATTTCTGAAAGCGAAATAAAAGTCTGGGAGGGAAGTCTGTACTATCAGGAGAAGAATATGAATCTGAAAGTAAGAGACTGTTTTTGATTAAAAAACATGGAAAAGGTGAACAAGTTAAAGAACAGAGCAGGTTTAAGTGCTTGCAAAAGGAAAATGAAAGTGAAGAATGAGATGGCACTAAAAACTCAATAGAAGACAAAGTAAAACAAAGAAAAATAAAGATAATAGGAGAGATTAGCAGTACAAAAAAGGAAAAGGTTAAATTTCTATTATCTGTAACTATAAATAGCATTTATTCATGCTAGTTAAATGAGATAGACTGAATGGGCCATGCAAGTTCCTTTTTCAGTGTCATTCCAAGAAGAAATACTTCAAATAATGCAACATAGAAACAATTACAGTGAATGTGTGAAAACACAAAGAAACTGGAATGCAAAGATGATGTAATGCCTTAATAGAGATGTTGCAATTACTCAAGCTTTCAACCTGGCAAGAGCCCTTCATCAGGAGTTATCAAGCTAGTGATATTAGATACAGTACCTAGAAAATTATTTCAAATGGCTAACAAAAAACAAAAAAACTTTAAAAAATGCTAGAGTGGAAAAAATATGTGTGTGTGTGTGTGTGTGTGTGTGTGTGTGTGTGTGTGTGTGTGTGTGTGTGTGTGTGTGTGTGTGTCAGAGAGAGAGAGAGAGAGTGAGACAATATGCAGAAGACGAGTTCATGCCCTCCTATAAAAAATAAATTTGTTGTGTTACACTACAGTCAATATTCATTACAGTCAATATTCATTTAGCCAAGAAGATAACACTAGCACTCAGAGAGACTGTTATAACATTTAATAAGACAGTATGTCAGAATACAAGAGATGGGTAGGGAGATTAGTTAAATCCAGTGAAGGAAATCAAGAAGTTATAAGGTATGATTTGTTAGACTTTTTTTGATTAACAGAAAAATGTGAATTAGCAATAACGTTTACTTCATTTTGATGCAAAGAGCAGGGGCTATCAAGAAAACAAGATACAGGGTTAGAATGCACTGATGTGAACCATTCATAGACTATGCAGGCATTTTTTTTATCTAAATGAAAGAAAATGAGAAAGAAAAAGAGAAGGAGTATGAGAAAAAAAAATGTTTGTTTTTCAGGTTCTGATAGATACCTCTAAAACGCAGCAGTACTAGATAAGGCTTTGTTATACTGTTAAAACCATCTAAACATTAAGGTTTAATGTTATAGTCAATACTGTTGCCTTATGTGACAATTTCTCTTTTGTCTTTAATAAAGCACAGGCGCCAAAACATAGATCCAGTAATCTTATCCATTACTGTTAGCTTTCTTAGGTAGTCAACAGTTTGGGTTTATAAGTTCATCATAAAATTATGAATTACTAGAAAAAGAAACAATTGCTGATCTTTAGTACACCTTATTTGTGTGCACTGTTGGCTACTCATTGGGAAAAGGTCTTCAGTACTATAATGTCCCATAAAACAAATATCGAGGTTCAAATGACTGACTGTCAGAATGGAAAAGTGAAATAGCTTTTTCGCCATTCTTCTTCTTCTTTACAAAATTGTATGGAAATATCATATCTAGTACAAAATGATCCGACTGTCCATTGCAGTGCCCATAGTCTGAACATAATGTGCTCCATTAAAGTTAACATTGTTATTTGTCAAAATGCATTCTATAAGTTGTCTCAATATATCAGTAGTAACTGTGATAATCTCTTTTCTCTTGTAAGTGCATGAGACAGACAGCTATACCATCTTCATATGGGAAGTTTGATTAGAATGATGAAAGATTAATTGTGCTAAAACAGTGTTATGTGATAGACCACAATATCTTGATAGAATGCAAAGAAATGACTGGGGTCTTGAATATAGCTGCCACTTTAATTGATTAGTCATTTCAGACTTTTCTCAAAAAAAAAAAAACAGAAATCCACTTTGTCAGGGTTCCTTTTACTGATACCTTTGGCCTTCCTGGTTTTCCTGGCTTATGGATTTTTGGTAGCATATAAAAAACTCCTGATGTGGACTGACTTGGCATGAGATCATTTAGTTTGACATGGATAGAATTGTGGAGTTCTAAAAAGGTTTTTTAGCTCTTATATGTACTGTTCAGTTGGAGCTTCAGTTAGCTGTCAGTAATAAATGTGATCACAAAACTGTCTATTAGTTTCAGTAATAGCACTGCATACATTTATCTATCTCTTTTATTATAATGTCATGCTGGGATTTCAAGGACTTTGTTGGCAATCTCCCCACTTTTCTAAATTAATTTATGTTCCCTCCTTCTTATCTGCATCTTTTTCTTTCCATCTTTTCCTTTCCTAGCCGTTCTCTGATTTTATCATGCCACATAATTCTCCATCACTTTCTAGCAAGTTCAATACCTATTTCATCAAATACATATCAAAACTTTGTACTAGCCCCTCCATTCACCCTGTATTTAGCCATCAAACTCTAGCAGCTCCATTTCTTACTCACATCCATCTCAGCATATAACTAACTTCTCTCCTCCTACCTTGTCTTTTCCAACACCTGTGAAGCATCCTCCATACTTCATTCTACCTTCACAATTCAACCTGTCACCACTAACTTTATAAAACAAAATAAATGAAACTACTTCATAAGATCAAAGCCTGTCCTACCACTGCAGCTAACCTTCCAGCTAAACATCTAAAAATAGCCATTGAAGCCATTGCTACCCTGTTAGCATACTCATTAACAAATCCTTTTCTGAATCCAGTGTCCCATCTCATAGAAAATCATCATTCCAATTCAAAAAGGAGGTAACTATACTGACATATCTATCATCCCATTGTTATCTTATCCTCTATCTCAAAGTTCCTTGAAAAATGTGTCAGCAAAAAAAATGGATTCTCTCATCCATAATCAACAACTAACTCCCACGCACCATGGCTTCAGACAAGTTCCAGTGTCACAACTGCATGGGTAGTATTAATAAAACAAGAGGCTCTGGCAAATGTGTTTCTTCTCTATCCTTTGATCTGTCCAAGACTTTCAACACTGCCTCCCATCTTAAACTTCTGCCACAGCTATCTAGTCTTGACCTTTCCTCCCCCTCTCTCCAATAGTACTTATCAAACATACAGCAATCTGTAAAATGGAAAGGTTCTTTTTCTCCATTTCCCAAGGCTCAATACGTGGTCCTTTCCTTTTTAATGATTTCATAAATAAGTGGCATGTCTTCCTAATACAATGTACAGACAACTCTACTTTCATCAACTCTTGCAATGGTCTGACAAACCTTCAACACATTACTCAAGGTTATTTTACCTCTACTAAAATCTGGCTTATTAATAACCAACTGTTACTCAATATCCCCCAAAAAATAAGCTCCTCATTTTCATCCCCAAAACATCTTCTGTAAATAAAACTCATTTTATAGTCCATTCTCAAAACAAAATAACATAATGATCAAAGTAGTTCCCCATACTAAGATATTAGGTGCAACAATAGATGAAAAAGCCTTGAATGTTGATCTCCATATCCAAAACAGTAGGGAAAAAAGCAGTATAAGGACAAAATGATTGCCTTCAACAATTGGCTAAGCTTCTGGTGTCTTTCAAAGGGGATCCAGTGTCTGTTTGCCTGGGATGACATGATCGATAAACCACGATGCTTTGCCAGAGATGGTCTTCAGCTGTCACCCCTGGGATTCAGGTTACTGGCTAAAGCTCTGCCACCCCTATAGTGCCATTTTTAGGCAAGGTTCAAAGGTCAAAACCACCACCATAACAGATACAAGCATGCAAAATCTGAAGGCAATGCTTCTCGATGCTAGAAGTCTAATCCTCAAAATGCACTCTCTCGAGGCACTCCTAAAAATGGAGAACATTGATATCTGTGGAGTAACTGAGACCTGGTTCAAGGCTCCAGAGAGCACCCCTGCAATACCAGGCTACAACTCTTACCACACTAATCAGCCACCAAACCAAGACCGAAACACTAAAGGATATTCACACCTCCAGGCTAGTTGCCCAACACAATGCATCTGAAATTCTCCAGGAGCAACTAACACTAGATAAGACTGCAATCCAAATTGTAGCTTGCTACAGATCCCCCACCATGTCCCAAGATTCTCACCACACCTTTCTAAACACGCTGGAAAATATTAAGATACAATCAAAAACCCTAATACTGGGTGATTTCAACAACCCTGCCATTACCTGGGAAAACTACTCAGGTACCAATACCTTTTCCCAGCGGTTCTTGGAATTCATAAATTCCAATGCCCTGGATCAACTAATCCATTATCCCACCAGGGGCTCCAATATCCTAGACCTGGTTATTACCAACATGGGAGATAGATGCTCCACACCATTGGTCACTTCCTCATTGGTCAGGTTTGACCATAAGCAAATCACCCTTGACATCCACCTCCCACCCCCACCCCCCAGTAAGGAAACCTCTGCAAAAAAACTTCTCCAAAGCCAATTTCATGCTACTCAAGTCAGAAGTGACAAACTTCAAGACACCAATGCAGATGGGAGCTGAAAGTTCGACTGCAGAATCCTACACTAAGGCACTGTATGAGCACATCCACTTGTGCATGAATTGTGCCATCCCAAGTAGAACTAAGATGCTCTCCTCCAAAAAAAGGAAGCCAATCTGGTGGTCCCCTGCCATAAACAAACTATACAACAGAAGAAAGAAACTGTTGCAAAAAAGAGGACAATTCCAGGATGTAAAAACTCCTTTACCAGCCTCAGTATGAAGCTGAGATTCCTCATAAAATCCTCCAAAGCTAGTTACGAAAATAAAATTGCCAAAGATTCCAAAGACAACCACAAGGTATTCTATAGTTATGTCAATAATCTAAATGGCAATGCTCAGATCTGCTCTGAGCTACAACAGAATGGCATTAAATATACTGATCCCAAGGATATTGCCAATATCCTGACCAATTGATTTAGTGCCAACTTCACCCCCCTCTCACCCCCTAAAGGGCCCATCTCAGTATCAAAAGATTGCCAAATTCCGGTCATCACGGCCACACAGGTAGAAACCACACTCTCCAAAGCTAGGAATACAGCATCCATGGGACCAGATGACATCCCGGGATGTGTACTACATGAACTACAAAATGAACTGGCACCTCACCTAAGTGTCATGTTTAATCATAGCCTCACCTCAGGCTTTGTGCCCACTGAGTGGCGCACAGCTACAGTTATCCCACTCCACAAGGGGGGATCCAACTTGGATCAATGTAACTATTGTCCCATCAGTCTGATGAGCCTGATCTGCAAGGACATGCAATGCATTATCATGGAACTTATAAACAAAGACACTGGCAACCTTCAAACACTGGACCCCACACAGTTTGGGTTCGTGAAGGGCTGATCTTGTCTCTTGAATCTGATTGACTTCTTTGAATCAGTCTCCAGAGCTGTGGACAAGTGTAAGGCGGTCCACACAACCTATCTGGACCTCGCCAAGGCCTTTGACACCATCCCCCACTCTGGAATCACAGATAAACTTACTAAGCTGGGCATACATCCCTACATCACTCGATGGGTTGCCAACTGGCTTACTGACAGAACCCAGACTGTAAAAGTAGCTGACTCCAAATCCATCTCCAGACAAGTGACAAGTGGAGTACCTCTGGGTTCAGTCCTGGGAACGCTCTTGTTTAGCATCTACTTCTCTGAAGTACAGGCCAATACTAAAGGACTCTGGCTATCAAAGTTTGTAGATGATTGCAAACTGGGAGCCATTATTAAATCCCCAAATGATGTGGATATTCTACAAAAGGGCCTTACAGAAACAGATGCTTGATGCCAGAGCTATGCACTCAAGCTTAATGCCAAGAAATGTATAGTTATCCCCTTTGGGAAAAAACATGTACCCATGAATTACCACATAGGTGGCACTACACTAAACACTGAAAGTGTGATGACAGACTTAGGGACACAGGTGGACAGTGGTCTCATCTTCGATAAACACATTGCTACAACAGTCAGGAAATCCTTCTATGTGGCACACCTCATCACTAAGGGCTTTTCATCCAGAAAAAATGAGGTCATTGTCCCACTGTACTCATCCCTCATTAGACCCATTATAGAGTACAATGCCCTGTTTGGTATGTACCTCACAAGACATCTGCAATAGCTGGAAAGGCCACAGAAATACCTCACTAAAAGAATCACAGGCCTAAAGCAGATGCCCTATGCTGACCGTCTAAAAAACTCCATCTATACTCTGTGGAATATCGTCTACTCATAGGTGATCTCTGCTTAACATACAAGGCCATGTCAAACCCTGAACTGTTGGACATGCTCCACTTAAAGAAATCCCAATCTCTCAGAGCCACATGCTCCAGGGATCTAAACCTTGTCACCACATTGAACAAAACATGCTGGAGGAATAGGTTCCTGAACCAGAGACTCCCCATACTCTAGAATAGACTGCCCATACATGTCAAGCAGAGCGCCTCCTTGGCCCTCTTCAAAAGGAACCTTGACGACTGGATGGGAGATAGAAAATTCACCCCAGGGATCACGTCCATCACCCTGCTAGACAGGGTCCAGGGAAGTAAATATTGTGGAAAGAAATATCCAGGGAATTGTTAAGGCTAGGCTTGTACAGGCCATAGGGTTGATAGCCTAGTACCAACCTATAAACCTACGGAGAATATGTAATAGAATTTATTTATATATTATTTATTTATTTATTTGACATTTGCTGAACAGGTTAGTCTGACTGGGCTAGCACCCCTTTTCAGCAGAGGCCTGGGGAGAAAAGCTCCACAAACATATACAGTAGTTTCACACTAACAAATATAGAGAGTAAATATTTCATTAAAAAGAGAAACAAAGAGTTACATCATAAGGTTACACATTAGGTCACAAGGTTAGACAGATATCGGTTAGTACAATTAAATACACAGATTGTGTCAAATGCAGTTTGTCAAATTTATTTACAGGAAGCATTCATATGTACAATGTAAAAACTGATAGTTGATTTAGAAGCTTTTGTATGTAGAGGCTGAGTCCTGAGTAAAATACAATCGCTTTATCATCTGGTTCTATAGGTACATTTTTGATACCATAATGATAGAAATTAAAGTGACAGATTAGTTTGCTCTGGTAGTGTCAGAGCATAATAAAACAGCAGGTCATCAGATTCTGTAGAAGTAATTATCATGTAGGGATTGTTAGAGGAAATAGATGCTGTAGACAGGGGTGATATTGAGCTTGAGGAGAGGTTTAAAGAGGTAATGAGGGGTAATTATGTTTAGAGAGAAAGGATGACAGAAGTAAGGGAGGAGAAGTGAGGATATGATGTTTCAGGTGTTGAAGTAGTGAGAGGGATGTTATCAGAGTCTGTGGTGGAAGATAGCTAGGGTGGAGATACTATTAACGGGTACAAGGAGAATGTTTACAGTGGCAAGTCCAGGAGTTTATTAGGAATTCTTTGAGAGCATTTTTTAATTCTTGTGGATGCTTCTTATTACAAATAGATAGGGGAAGTTTATTCCAGGACAGGTAGGGAGAGTTAACTGTAGAGATTTTGTCCAATGAATCTTTTTGGCTTGTAAATTTCTACTAGATTTTGGTCAGAGTTTCTGAAGGTCCTCGGAAGAGTATAGAGGGAGACTTGTGAGGAGATATTGGGGCAGAAGGAAGGCTTGTAAAGGATGAAATGATCATTAGTTGAGAGAGAAGCAGTTGGTGTGGAAATTCTAACCAGTTTAAAGTGTTGAGTGAATGACAGTGGTAAGATTTAGAGATTTCACTGACAACAAATCTGACAACGTTATTCTAGGTGGATTTAAGTTTATCTAGGAGTAAGGACTGCGGATTAGTGAGGTTTGTGAGCTGTAGAAGAGAGTGGGTAGAAGGTAGGCATGGATGAGGGAGAGTTGAGACTCTTTTGCTAGCAATTTTTTATTTCTGTAGAGGATACCTAGTTTTTGATGGGTTTTCATTATGCACTGGAGTATGTGGAGGTCAAATCTGAGCTAGTCATCCATCTATGATGGCTCCCAGAAGCTTAGTATGTGTTTCAACCATAATAGTTCTATTATTAAGGGATGTAATAGAGAAAGGTGGTTTAAGATGAGTGAGGAATTTGAGGAGAAATCACAGTTTTGTCTTCTTTGATGTAAATATTAGTTGGTTATTAGAAAGCCAGTTTTCAATAGATTTGAATGTTTTTTGGGTGATGGTGTTCAGATCAGGGAGGTTGTCAGAGATAGTAATGCATGTGGAGCCACAGCATACTGCATGAAAGATGTGTAGATAAAGACAAAGAGCAGCAACCGATTCAGCTTCAGGAACCGCAGGCAAGTACGTACACACAACGAATGGTTCGCACAACGAATTGTTTACCTAGGTTTGAAGGGGTTTGAAGAACATGATGATATTCCAACAGGTTACCCCACTATTATTGCCAATGAATTAAATGATTATAGGGTATATAATTATTCATCTAAATTAATTACTAACGAACATGTTCAGCTGTTGTCTAAAGGTTTCTCCTTTGTACCAGTTACTAAGGGGAACTTAAGTGAGATTCTAATTGATTTAAAATTATTTACAAGAAAAATGAATCTCAAACTTGTTTTTCTACACAATACTGAACAGGGTGGAGTGACCATATTAAAAAAGCCTAGTAAATATAACCCCCCTTTAAACCATGTTGTTGCACTTTATGAAAAGATATGTGAGTTGGATATAAGGGAATATATGGGCAAAAGTAACAATTATAATAACCATATGTTTGATAGTGTTAAGAACTTAACTAGTGACGAACAAAGATGTTTGAGTGAGCTGATTAATGACAATACAATTAGGTTTATGAAGCCCGATAAGGGCAGTGGTATTGTTATTATGGATAAAAATGATTATATTAATCATATGATGACTATGTTGAATGATGAAACCTATGAAGAGAGTAGTTTGAATCAGCTTAATATTGCATATTCTAAAATAGATTTATTACTTGACGATCTGTCACTACAGGGACAAATTGATGAGATTGAACATCAGTATTTATTGAATAATTATCCAATGGTCAGCAGTATATTTGGAATTCCAAAAATACATAAAGGACTTGGCAACATAAAATTTAGGCCTATCATTGATGGGAAAAAGAGCAAAACATGCTTTATAAGTACATTTTTGGACTTTCATTTACAAAAAGGTATTAAAGTGTTTGATTATATTACAAAAGATTCTTGGGATTTTTTGCAGAAGTTGCAAGCAGTTAAGATCAGTGAACATACTGTCCTGTTGACCATTGATGTTTGTAATTTATTTACGGTTATACCAACTGACATTGGATTGCAATGGCTAGAGAGCCAATTAATTAATACTGGTATATTTGAGCAGGATCGAGTTAATTTATTTATAACTTTAATGGACATTGTGTTGTATAATAATTTTATATATTTTGAAGGACATTATTTTAAACAAAATATAGGGGTAGCAATGGGGGCAGCATGTGCCCCCATTTATGCCAACTTTATTATGTCCTTTTGGGAACAGGAATATGTCTTTAATAGTAGTTATATGAGATACATTCGGTACTACACACACTTTTTGGATGACATATTTATTGTATGGGATGGTAGTACCGATGTTATTGGAACATTCATAAAATACATAAACAACACTGTTAATTTTTTAAAGTTTACTTATTCCTTTAGCATGGATGAGTTGTCTTATTTGGATGTCAATTTGAAAATTGATAGAGCTAATAAATTATTGGTTTCATCGATTTACAGGAAACCCACTTTTTCAAATTCTTATTTAAATTATTCTAGTTGGCATCCTGAACATCAGAAGAGAGCCATAATTAAGGGACAGATGGTCAGAGCAGCTAGAATGACTAGTGATGATGGAGACTTCTTAAATGAGGTTGAATTTATTAAGGATATGTTCATAAAAAGAGGTCATCCAACTGCTTTGTGTCAAAATATTTCTGATGAGGTTATTAGAAAAGACAAGATGGTATATATAAAGCCCTTTTAACTCCAATGATTGAAAAAGAATTAGTGGAATGCAACAACATTGGTATATCAAGTATATATAACTCTGGGGGTGTGCGATTAAGTGTGCCAATTAACAATGCACATACCGATGGTATGCCTATTATTGATGGTAATTTTTCACCATTACATTTTATTACAACTTATTCTTCTGACACTAAATATATTACCAATATTGTACGTAAAAATTGGAGGTTACTAAAGCTTGATAACGTGGTTTGGGATAAATTGAAAAGTCCACCAATGTGTGTTTTTAGAAAAGGGAGGTCTTTTAAACAAATATTTGAAAGGGGTAACTGAAGGGGCGACCATTCTATTAGTAATAACAGACCTAATGGTAATTTTAAGTGTGGTAGATGTGGCACGTGTAGGTACATTATGCCTACAGGTTCTCAAATATCTGTAGCCAATTTATGTATTAATCTTTATGGCCACTTTGATTGTTACACTAACAATGTGGTTTATTTAGCTAAATGCTGTTGTTGTCCTGCCTTTTATATAGGTAAGACTAGTAGGGCATTTAGGGATAGAATTAGGGAGCATGTGCTTGACATCAAGCACATGAGAAATACTAATGCCCTGGTCAGGCACATTGAATCATTTAAAGGGCATGATTTCAAGTTTTGAGTCATACAACACATTGTTAAGGACAGTCAAGGAAGTGTTTTGGATGTCCATCTTGATATCAGTGAGATGAAGTGGCAGTTAATATTAGATGCCACTACTTTTCCTGGTATAAATGACCACATCAGTATTGCCCCTATTTTAAAGTATAGACATCTTATGGGTTAATACAATTGAAATTAATGATCAATTTTGTACTTCATACATCATATATTTTTGTTATATTTATTTCTATTGTATATTTTTATTCATTATTTTTTTCATTTTAAATGTGTTGTTATTAAGGTTATAGTTGTATTGATATTAATGGGAATAATGCAAAGTAATAATTGAAATATTCATTTCATTTTATATATACATATATATTTGTGTTTTTGTTCTTTTTAATGAAATGGATCTTTAAATGGATGTGCATTCATGGGCTAATTGGATTCAATTAATTAATCAATTTATGTATGGTAATGTGAGTATTTAAAGGCTGTGTCAGTGTTAATACATTTGATTGTAGTTCTGAGGAAGTCTGTTTTAAAATTAAAGGATGAAATCTAGGTAAACTATTCGTTGTGCGAACCATTCGTTGTGCGTGCGTACTTGCCTGTGGTTCCTGAAGCTGAATCGGTTGCTGCTCTTTGTCTTTTAATAGTTTATTGCAGTGCTGTGTACTTTAAAAGATGTGTAGATGTTGAATAATAAAGGACCAAGTATTGGTCCTTGAGGACTCCCATCTTGATGGAGAGAGCAGGGGATAGTGAGGAAATCCATTTAACTGATTGCTGTCAGTGAGACAGCTATTAAACCAGTAGGTAGTTGAACTTGAGAGATTACATTCAGAGGAGAATTTAGCAAGGAGTAAAGGATTAGAAACAGTGTTAAAAGCTTTGGAGAAGTCTAAAAATGGCAGAATACAAGTTATTGTTGTCTCTGGCTAGTGAGATAGTGTTGGTAAAGGAAATGAGGGCTGTTGTATTATGGTTGGGACAGAAGACATGTGTGGAGGTTAGCAGGTTTTCTTGGATAAGATAGTCCAGGATTTGTTTATGTCCAAATGTCTCCAGTATTTTAGAAAGAGGGGGAACAGAATTGCTATAGGCCTATAGTTAGATAGTTCAGTAGAGTTATCTCCTTTGTAAATGGGTAGAGTATACAATTGTTTCCAGATAGAGGGTACTATGGATTCACTTAAAGAGTGGTTAAAATGATTGAAATAGGATAGGCTAGTGAGTTAGCAGATGCCTTAAGGAAGAGTTGAGGTAAGCAATCAGTTGACGAGGACAATGGTTTAAGTTTAAGTAGTAGGTGTTTTATATAACTTGTGGGTACTGGTTTTAGAGAAAAATGTGTTGTTTTGTTTACAGGGGGTTGGGTATTAGGAGAGTTAATAAAACTGGAGGTTTGCATCAGTTTGCTAATAGAGTCAAAAAAGTAGGAGTTAAATATATATGCAGTTTCTTTGGCATTATTGTGTGGATAGGGTTTGGTGTTGAGGGGTTGCTTGGGTGTAGTATTTGACTTGATGGAGTTCCAGAACTTTTTTGGATTGCTAGAGTGTAACATTTTGGGTTTGTTTTAAAAGTCTGAATGAAGAGAAGAGAGTTGTGGGTGAGTTTAAATTAAATTAATGAGGATAAGCAGTAATATCATAAAAATAAAGTGAGAAGTAGAAAAAAGATAGTTACAAAGTGGACATGAATAGAGAGAAGAGTAGGTAGGAGGATAAGATGTGTGAGTACTAGAGAGGGGGAGGAAAGGATATGAAAAAGAAGAGAGAGTAGGCTTTGGGGAGTGAGAGGAAGAAAATGACTGGAAAGCAAGAAAGGAGAATAGAAAGAGATCAAGTATGGTACGTGCATGGATGGGAAAGGGAGAGGTGGAAAGAAGAAGAGGATGTGAGAAGAAGATGCAAATAAGAAGAAGGGAATGCAAATTAATATACAAAAGAGAGAAGAAGGTTTGAATGAAGAAAAGTTAAATATTAAAACTGAATAAATGAAAGTTGTAGTATGTCAGTAGTACCACAGCTAGAAATATGATTGTACATGTTTACTGCATGTAAGCATTAGAAATAAATGAAATGTTATGGTTTTCAGAAAATTTGGAGAAATTATTTTTTTGGATCATGGGGAATAAAGAATGATGTGAGACTGCACTATTACAAAACAGTAGAAAAAAAGTATTATATGGACAAATAGAAATTCCTGAAAATAATTTTGGTTATTGTAGAATAAGAGAATATTGTGAATAATGATGATGTGCATATATGGTTATGAAAGAAATAGCAAGTCTTTTCAAAGAAATAAAATTATATGTTTTGCCAAATACAGATTTTATAATAGCAGACTTTAACTGTGATGTAGGTGCAAAGAAGCAATTACAAATGATCTAAACATGTAAAAAGACTGAATTGTATGTACACCAGAATGTTTGGAAAGAAATGGGATAAACACATTGAAGAAGCAGTTCAAATACAGAAATTGAGTTATTTCTATTATCTGGAAGAAAATGAAAAACATAGAGGAAGTAATATCAGTAGCTAAGTTTACCATCACATTGCTGTATGAGCAGTTTTTGTCAATGGTAAAGATGTTTGAAAAGGAAAGGGAAGAAGAGATTTACAGGAACATATAACTAATTGTGTTATTGAAAGAAAAGATCATTTGTTTAAAACTATAGCGTAAGGCCTTAGTGGTTCAGTTCATTTTTGCTGCCACCTGCAGTCTTATGCATCATACGATAATACATCTAGCATATCAAACATGCCTGTATACTTTTAAAGCTTGCTTTCATCTTCAGAAACCATATTTTTTCAGTTCTTGCTGTTGCTTTTTTTAAACTTTACCTTGCTTCTTACTGCTCGCTGCAACAAAAGAGCTGTGATACAGAATCAATAGGAAGAAAAAGCATAAAATGGTAAGCAGGTATCTATTGAAAAGTAAAGAGGAATTTCAGAAAGCAGCAGTTGAAAATGAGGTATAATGCACAGGTGTGGGAATTATATAAATTAAATAAGGTAAAGGATCTACTTTGCATGCAAACTCATTTATTGAAATAGAAACAAGAGATGATACCATATTTAGGGAAAAGGATATGAAGAAAACGTAATTCTAGAACTGGAACCAGGTGAAATGTCAAAATCGAGACAAAATAATGAATGGTTTGTCAGAACATATAAAGAATTTGTTTAGCAATAAGAAGCAAGAAATAAGAGATGATCAGAAATTTAAAATCGCAATTGTGTGCCAGAAAGTGGAATAATGATTGAAACGTTCAAAGAGGTTATACAGTTGTGAAAAAGAAAAAGTGTGCCAAGTGGTGATGGGTTAGATCTTGAATTTATATAAAAAAATGAAATAAGAAAAATATGTTTTGTAAGTGAAAAAAACTGGCTACATTTTGAGGGACACAAACTTGTGAATTGAAATAATGCTTTTGTGAAAAATGGAAAAGCATTAGTTGCAGTATTTTTGATTGTAACTTTATCACAATAGACTATAAACTTATGAACATAATGTAAATATTTTGAAACTATAATGGATAAAGTATTACCTGAAGGAATATGTAAAGTAAAAGGAAAAAAACTGTGAAGAATATATTAATTATAACAAAAGAAATAGGAATACTATAACTAAATGGTAAACAAAAAGAAAAGCATAAAATGCAATATAATAAATCTGTTTGACAAAGTTCAGTTGAGAAAACTGTGCACAATTTTAGATGCTTACATAAAAAGAAGGAAATGTTGAAGGCTTTCAAGATATTTATAGGAATATATAGGTTAATGCATTTGAAAATGGACGGACATTAGAGAACAAAAATGAATAACAGGGTTACCAAAGATATCTGAAGAACAAAGTGTTATTTACATATACCACATTCACAACTAGATGAAGGTTCAAAATAGAGCAGAGATGCCCTCTAGACTGAGGTACACAGTTGATTTGATCATGTAGACAGATAAAGTAGCATAGCTAAAAGAATTAATAAAAGTATTACAGCAGTATGGTTCTGCTGGGCTGAAGGAGAACAAAGAGAAATACAAAGGTTATGGAAGCTTAGTATGAGGTGTATATTTTAATAGAAACATGATTTTAGTATTAAGAATAATACACTGAGAAAGAGATGTGGTATGAAAGTACCTGGAAGGCATATTACAGGAGGAAAAATGTTTATAAGCTTATGAAGATTGGTTCACAACATGTTGAAGAACAACAATAAAATAGTTTGGAAGGACAGGTATATTTCTCAGAGGATGTCACTGCTATTTCATTCCTGTCCATATTTCTCTTTTCTGATTGTTTTTTCACCACTCTTTCTCCTTCTCTGGGCTCTTCCCGCTCCGTTCGCTCTACGGGCTCACTCCGCTCCCCTACTTTTATACCTCATATTGACACACCCCTAACCAATCAGGTATAATCCCCTCTTTTGCCAACCCCTCCCTCTTATCTCATACCACACCCAACTTTCTCAAAACCCTCCTCCACACTACCTCTTAAAGTCTTAACACTACTCTCCTTTCTTCTTCCGTCTATTTTCCTTTATCTCTATCGGTTTCCCTAACCTACACTATGTGGACATTATCTCTCCCAATATACTTTCAAATAACTATCTGTGTAACACTCTTACCTCCTCTTGTGATTACTCATCTCCTAACCTCCTATGAACACCCACTCCCCTCTACTCTTGTGCTTCCCTCTAAGCACACCTCTACACCTAACTCACCTTCTAGACTAACCACATTAAATATTCCTACCATACCTAACTACATATCTACCAAACACCACAAACTTGCTTACCCTAAGCTAAGTAAACAAAGAAATAAAAAATATATTGACATCCTACATAAACAGTCCCAGCTCCAATATTTCTTATTGTTCCAATCACTATTGGATGGGGACATTCACCCTAACCCTGGCCCAAATAGCACAAACACTAATAGTTACATTAAACAAGACAAAGCTTCTCCTATATCATCAAACACTTATACCAACTCTCTCACCATAGCTCATCTTAATATGCGTAGCATTTGTAACAAAATCTCACAACTCCATGCCCTTTTAGATGTTCACCATTTTGATATCTTATGTTTATCAGAAACTTGGCTAAAACCTACCATTAAGGATAATGACATTACCCCTCCCGGGTATAATATCTTTAGACTGGACCGTAAAACCAAAAAGGGAGGTGGTGTAGCAATTCTGTACAAAGCACAACTACAAATTAGTATAATAAATCTTAACCTTACTCATGACAATAATGCAGAAGTAATCAGCTCAAAACTTCAAATCAACCCTAATAAAGCTATTAACATAATTTGTGTATATCTCCCCCCAGGAAATAACACTAACACTCTAGAATGCATCCTTAGCTTGCTGTCAAACAACTTCCCCCAAGAAACACTAGTTCTAGGTGACTTTAACATTGATTGGAATTCTTTTAATAGTATAAACCCTACATCCCACATAAACCTATATGGCTTCTCTCAACTCATTAACTGTCCAACCAGAACTGATAAATCCAACAACCATGAATCTATCCTAGACTGGATTCTGATTAATACCCCCCAACAAACCTACCAGTCCGGTACCCTTCCAGATGATCTAAGCGACCATTCTTTAACTTATGTCATTAGACACAAAATCAACCTAACCCTTACCTGCCACACTTAGAACACTAAGAACAAAATATACTTTTAACTCAGAACATTTTCTAGCTGATCTAAAATATTGTAATTGGTCCTGATTGAAATATCTTCCCCTTAATGAAGCAGTAGATTACTTTAACTCTACATTCTTATCAATTCTAGACCAACATGCCCCAACTCGTACCATCAGAACCAAATCAAAAGTAGCACCCTGGCTAACTAATAATACTAAGCATAAAATCATTATTAGAAATAAATCATGGTCAAAATGGCGCACCACTAAAAATCAAACTGATTACCAAAAATTTAGAGAGCTTAGAAACAGCACTAAAAGAGCTATCCTGACAGACAAAAAAACTATTACCTTCAGCTGCAGAACATCACTAATAAGGAACCTAAAAAATTCAGGGCCAGTATTAATAATCTTCTGTCTCCAGGTCACTCCATTACACCTAATCCCCAGGACTCTAACCCAGAAAACCATAAACAAACAGCAAATGACTTCAACTCATTCTTCACGAACACTATCCAAACACTTGCTAGTCATCTATCTCCTGATACCTCAAATCTTCCTCCATCCACTTCAAATCCACCTCCTACACTCCAATTACAACCAGTCTCTACCTCCTTTATCACATCATTGCTCCTAAAGTTAAAACCCACCACTCCCTCTGCAGACAAACTGCTTGCAGAATTCTTACAGATAGGTGCCAAAGCCTTAGCCTACCCTATTTCCATCCTGATCAATAGATCTATAAAGGAAGGAATCTTCCCCTCTATCTGGAAAATATCTCATATCATCCCACTACATAAAGGGGGAAACTCTAATGATTTCTCTAACTTTCGTCCAATAGCTCTCCTCTCACCAATCGCAAAAATCATAGAAAAATGTATTCACAAACAAATACTAAATCACCTTCTCAACAACAACTTACTTTCTAACTGTCAGCATGGTTTCAGACCCTCACACAGCACCACTACTGCTTTACTCTCCTTCACTAACTCCATTAACACTAACCGTAACAATAACTATCTATCTTCCTCTGTCTTCATCGACCTATCCAAAGCTTTTGATATGGTGAATCATAAACTTTTACTACATATCCTACAATCACTGGCTCTTGATCATCTTGCCTTGTCCTGGTTTGCATCTTACCTAGAAAATCGTCAGCAGGCAGTACTTTGGAAAAACTCACTTCCTAATCTTCTACCTATCTCCTTAGGTGTACCTCAAGGCTCTATCCTAGGCCCTTTGCTATTTTCTATCTTTATTAATGACCTTCAATCTGCTATCCCATATACTACCTGTATACAATATGCAGACGACTCAACTATAATCTGCACTGCTAACTCTCAAACAGAACTCCAGTCACTTACTCAAAAAGCTTTTAGTGCTGTAGAACAATGGTTTTCTTACCGCTGTCTACTCCTCAACCCCAAGAAAACAAAACTATTACTTTTTTCATCTACTCGTAAATCTACTCCACCTTACTTTACTCTTACGTCCACTGATGGAACACTCATCTCTCCTGACTTGACCACAAAACTATTAGGGATAACTATTGATAATAACCTCAACTTTGACTCTCACATCAATAACACCATAAAATTAGTTAATAAAAAAATATGATCCCTTTACAGAATCAAACCTTTCCTAACACCCACAGCAAGGTCCACCATTGCTAGATCTCACCTAATCTTCACTCTTCTCTATGCTTCCCCCATTTACACTAATCTTTCCAAAAACAACATGAAGAAACTAGAAACATCCTATCATAACATAGCTCGATTCGCTGTTGGATCTCCTTTTAGAACTCATCACTGCTTGAACCTAAAAGAACTAGGCTGGATTGAACTTCCTAACCAACTTGTACTTCAACAGATCTTAATTGCTTATAAGATTCTATATCAGCCAACCAACACACCAACACTTACTAGCCTTATTTCTCCATACAACAACCTGCAACAACTACATTCCTGAAATAAACTTCTGAATAATATTATCAAACCTAACAATAATGCAGGTGTCAGTTTATTCTCCAACTCTGTTGGAAAAACATGGAATAAACTACCCTCTGATATCACTTCTTTAACCTCTTTCCAACTTTTCAAATATCAACTAAAGATTTATCTCAATAAGCACTGGCTTTGCTCCTGCACTAATCTAGACTAATGCCAACTCTTCTCTCTACCATTACCCTTGTAAAAAAAAAAATTGTATTTTTTATATTATCTGGTTAACTTGCTATGATGTCATGTGAACTTTTATGCCAATGTATTTTTTTATCTGATTATATTAATTGTTTTTACTTGCTATCTTTCTTATGTAACCATTTATGCCTTTTTGTAAAAGTGTACAACTGCTGGAGCTTTTCTCCCAGGGCCTCTAGTGAAAACGGACATATATCCAGTTGGACTAGCCCGGTCAACAAATGTAAAATAAAAATAAATAAATAAATAAAAGTACAACTAAGATCTATGGATAGAAAACAGAAAATTTATCACAGGACTGCTTCCTGTACTATTAATGGAGAGATGCAGCTCCTACAGTAGATACTTTATTGAATGTAGGGATCCCCATGGATTATCTATGGCATGATCACAGTTATTCTCTGTAAGGGTAATATATAATTACTAATCATGAGATGGGTAAGGTCAGTCTTTAGCAAAATTGGATAGGTTATTTTGAGTATCAGTAGGGAAACTGGCTAGGCTTAAAATGACCCATAAAGGCAGCTAACCTAGTACTTACCTATGAACCTATAAGATGTTTAAGCTGACTTGTTTTAAGTATAGCAAATAAAAATCAGTACTATTGGGATGATTAGCATGCATGTGAAGTGTTATATGTTCCCAAAAGGAAAAAATATAAATTATAGACTGTCTGATGTAATAAGGGGAAATCTACACTCAGTCCTATAAAGGAAGATAGTATGTACGATGAAATAAAAAAAAGAAAGAACTTGGATTAATTAGTCCAGTATAGCACCTGGAGTCATAATGCATGTACTAAATTATGAAAACAAGAATTTATAACAAAGAGAGAAAAGTCAGCCAACAACCAAACAGGAGAATTTAGCAGTGTAGACCAGCAGTGCTACCCACTGCATTACTGTGTTATAACCATCAAATGAAAAATGTCTTAGCCATGGTCAGAAGCACATACTACAAATTAACTTTGTTCCTGGAATATTAAACTTATATAATGAGTCTGATAATTGAATATAAAAGTAACTTTGAAAGATGGAAGTCATTCCTAAAATCTCATTTTGGCCTTCATATAAGATCTTCTGGCTGACTTAATTGAAGACAAGTACATATCTCAGAAATGCCTAAAGAACCATTTGTATTTGAATATTTGATCAACAAATAATCCCAATATTTTCAGTTTTTTTTCTAAATTTGCTAAGGTTATTTGTATATAATAATAATAAATAAACATTTTTTAACCCAGTAAGCCCAATGGACACATAGTCCATATTCAAGTTTAACAAGCAACAGAGTTTAACTGATTTACTCGGTCACTTAGTAAGCAAATGGAGGCTTTGGGCATCAAACATTGGATAAGCACAGACTCCTGGATGAACACTATGTAATCTCAATCCTTTGTGCCAAACTGACAATTAAATAGAGTCAACATGTTCAAGTTATATGTTGCTTGCAGGCTACCAAAGAAATTAAGTAAGGGTTAAATCTTTGCTTATGGCACAAAATGCTTAAGCTTCAGTATATTTGACTGGTATGCAAACCAAGTGACCAGTGATATAGTACTGCTAGTTAATTTCTTCAAGACTTTTGGGTTTCAAATACCATGACCTGAATGGACCCCATTCCTAAGTCAAAGTAAGCTTAAAGCTCATGATTTTAGTATTGTTTCAGTCACTGATGTCCACCAAAAGTGTTCTTCGCAGGACTTGCAATGTGCCCAGAGCTGAGGGCCAGATTCAGGAAGGCTTACACGGAGTTCAAGAGTAGTGTAAGCCTCCGTGTAAGCCTCCTGATTCAGGAACAGCCCAAATCTCCGTGTAAGAGACAGCTAACACGTCTCTTACACAGACTGGGCGTGGAAATGCTCAATACCTCATTTGCAGCTTAAAGATATGCAAATGAGGTATTTGAGCGATCCACGGTCGAAACCAGTCCGTGTAACGGACGTGTTAACAGAAATGTACTCAGCTGACAACTGAGTACATTTCTGCAAAATTAAAAGGAGCTATGTCAGCTCCAAATAAAGGGTGCATATGTTTCATTAAGCATGCCAATGGCCAAATATGTGGCCATTGGCATGAAAACTGTTGCAAAATAAGTTATATAACTTTTTTTTTTCACGAGATTTCTGGGTTTAACTGCAGCGCACCCAGCATAACGGAGTGCGCTACCTAAAACTAAAACCGAAGCTTATAAGCCCACAATTGTGGGATTTATGTATTACATGGAATGTCAATGGAGGGACTTGCAGACCAAAACAATATGGCCTCCGTTTAGTGGTTGTCAAGGGGAAGCTCCGTGTAAGACATGTAACTAAGCATTACTAGGCAATCCTATGTAAATGAGGGTTACAATACTGAATCACACTGCCACATAGGTAATGAGCACTTTCTGAGTAGTGTAAGAGTTAGAGAAGGGGAGGAACAGAGTAAGAGGTAGGTGACATCACGGGGAAGGATAGTAATAAATGTACCAGATTGGAGGCAATGTAAGGTAACAGATGACAGACAGACATCAGGGAGGGAGGTGTGTCCCAACAGAACACTAGGAAAGTCAAGAAATTGAGGGTATACGCTATCCCTACACTCAAAGTTTCTTGAAATCGTGCATCTTGTAGCGTCTTGGCTAGCGTGAAAGGCAGGTTCAACATGTGGGGCGTGTTGCAAACCATTTACAACGGTTTGCGCGAGCGTGCACGTGTTTAAAGCAGTGTGCGTGCGTTTTAACATGAATCAGCCAAGCTCACACCGTGTAAGGATGTGTGCGCGCGTGTAACACCGTGTAGAGATGTGTGCGCGCGTTTAAGTGACTGTGAGCGTGTTTAAGCTGGTGTGCACATTGCTCCTCCTCAGGAAACAGGAAACAACTAAAATACAGGGAAACTGCCAGAAGATACTGTTGGAGTTAATTGCTGGAAACAATTAGAAGCAGGCAATTACACAGGCAGACTAGAAGCCCAACCCAGCACTTAAAACACTGCAAAGAGTAGTGCAGGCTGTTTCTCACAAGAGATACTGCCAGAAACTAAGCTATCAGAATTGAAAACTGAAAAAAGTTCTACTCAGAGCAGAAATGCTAGGGGCTGCCATAGCTATTATAATCAGGCATAGGCGAATGCTGAGGGTGGTGACAATGCAGATGCTGACAGACAACCCAGAGTGAGGAGAAGGAGAAGAGTATACAGGCCCAGGGTCACCTACCATGGGTTACATGAGCTGGAGATAGTAGAGCACTACAGAGTGGACAGAGACCTTCTGCAGCAGATTGTTGAGCTGTGCAGGCCACATCTCTCACACAGAACCAACAGAGGGGAACCCATCCCAGTGGAAACCAAGGTATGTGTTGGCCTAAGAATACTAACAACAGGTACCTTCCAGAGACCAACTGGTGATATGATGGGGATATCACAGGCATCAGCCTCCAGAGTACTGCACCAGTTCCTGGATGCCATGTCAGCACATGTCAGTGATCATATATATGTCCCTAATGACCGTGAGGTTGTGGCCAGCAATATGCGTCTCTTCCAGCAAATAGCGGGATACCCTGAGGTGCTGGGTGCAATAGACTGCATGCACATACGCATCAAAGCACCAGCCGGTGAGCGGGGTAGAGCCTACATTAACCACAAGGGATACGCCTCCATCAACTGCCAGGTCGTGTGTGATGCCCAGGGCATAATAATGAATGTGTGTGCTGGCTGCCCTGGGAGCTACCACGATTCCCATATCTGGCATCTGACGCAGCTGTACCAATCATTTGCCAATGGGGACTTCCCACACGGACACCTAGTGGGGATGCAGGTTATGCACTTGAGCCGTGGCTGATGACACCCATCAGAAATGCACACACACCTGAACAGGAACGCCATAATGAGGCACACGCACAAACACGTAATGTCATAGAGCGTGTGTTTGGGCTGCTCAAGTCATGGTTCCGGTGTCTGGACACATCTGGTGGAGCCTTGCAGTACACACCAACTACATGTACCCAAATGATCATGATATGTGCTATGCTACATAATATGATCCTGTGGAAACAGCTGCAGCAGGACCAGCACAGGGCTGGGCCAAACATCCCCCCACCATTGCCAAGGCGACCACAGGCAGGGGTGACTCAGAGGAGGAACAACCTGACCTTGTCCCAGTAGGCAGAAGGAGGTGTGCCCAGTATGCCCTGGCCTTGGCAAAGAGGCAACGCATAGCACATACACTTGGTCAGTAGGAACACTGGGACTGATACCCGCTCTGACTCACTCATACAGTAACAGGGATGCCTAACATGACACAACCTGCTTCCAAACATGTACAGGGAGTGTAGTATGTGCATCTGACAGAGGCAGCCCTGCAGCACCACCTGAGGCATGAATGCCATGTGTTAAGTAATGTAATATCATGTACCATATGCACACCTGAGGACCCCAACTAACATCCACCCTCAACAATCATAAACCACAAAAACACAAACCCACCTCATGGGTACCACAAGGGATAGGAACCTAGATGTAATGCTACCCAATGCCAGAAGTATAAACATCAAGATGCGTGCAGTGTAAATACACACAGCATAGAGAATGTAGATATCAGTGCTGTAATAGAAAACAGGGTCAAAGCCCACATCAGCACCCTGACACTACCAGGTCACACCTCATACAGTGATATACATGTGCAAAAACATGAAACAAGATAAAAATGAGGGTGACTAGCAATAAATGGCATGGATAACCACACACCCATGTTTGTACCACAACATGAAGCAACATGGAATAGCCATGGTCAAAAATCAATGGCTAAAACTGACTACTACTATATAGCTTGCTGCAGACCACTGTCCTAATAGCAGGAACTGCCCCAGGCCTATGTTCACAGGTTCATAGGTTCATACTAGGCTATCTGCCCTAGGGCATTTATAAGCCTAGCCCAGAGTTTTGTGGCTTCTGCCACCCCTTCAATTTGATGGTTAATATGCCCATTATTTTGCTGTGCCTCTGTCAAGCAGTGATACTGAGGTTATCCCTGGGGTATACCTGCAATCTCCCATCCATTGGTCAAGATCTCACTTGAACAAAGCCAGTGAGGTGCTCAGCCTCACATGTACCAGGATGTTGTTCCACAGCATAGGGACTCTCTGGGTGATGAATCTGTCCCTCCAGCACATCCTATTAATATCTGTGTTGAGGTTTAAGTCTCCTGCCCTTGTAGTTCTGATGGATGTAGAGGTCTTGAGGTGAAGCATGTTCATTAATTCTGGGATGGACATAGCCTTGTATGTCAGGCACAGGTCACCTCTGAGCAGGCAGTGACTGAATACAGCTGGAATTCCTTCAGTCGGGCAGCATAAGAAATATGTTTGAGACCCTTTCACATCCTGTTGAGGAATTTGTGGGCCCATCCAATTGCTGCAGGTGTTGGGTCAGATAAATTCTGAATGGGGCATTGTATGCAATCATTGGTCTGATGAGTGATGAGTACAGGGGAACAATGACCTCCCTTGATCTAGATGTGAATCCCTGCATGATGAGGTGGCCAATGTAGAAGGTCTTCCAAACTTCCCTGGCAATGTGAGTGTCAAACAAAAAGTTACTGTCAACCTGGGTGCCCAGGTCCCTGATAATCTCCTCTGTGCTTAAAGGATTGCCACCTAGATGGGAACTAGTGACAACCTTGTTCTTCTTGAAGGGTATGGCTATGCGTTGTTTAGTGTTTAATGTAAGGCCATGGCTCTGGCACCAGTTATCCGTGTCTATGAGACCCTTCTGAAGGATGTCTGTGTCAGATGGGTTTCCAACTATGCTTCCCAGTTTGCAGTCATCTTCAAACTTTGTCAGCCATAATCCTCCTGTGTTTGCTCGTACTTCTGAAAAGTAGATGCTGAACAAATGTGGGCCCAGGACTGAGCCCTGTGGGACACCACTTGTGACAGCTCTGGAGTGTGACATGGCACCAGCAACTTTGACCCTGTGTGTTCCGTCACTTAGCCAGTTTGCAACCCATGCTGTGATGTATGGGTTCACAATTAAGCTGGTGATGTTTTCAATGATACCTGAGTGGGGTATTGTGTCGAAAGCCTTTGCCAGGTCAAGGTAGGCTGTGTGGACTGCCTTGCCCACGTCAATGGCCTGGGTGACTGTCTTGAAAAAGTCAACCAAGCTTAAAAGGCATGATCTGCCCTTGACAAAGCCAAACTGGATTGGATCCAATGTCTGCAGGTCCCCTATGTCTTCATTTATAATTCCCATTATGATCCTCTCCATAGCTTAGCAGAACAGGCTTGTCAAGCTGATGGGATGGTAGTTTCCGGGGTTGGTGGAGGCACCTCCTTTGTGAAGTGGGTCCACCATTGCCGTATGCCACTCCTTGGGCACATATCCTGAGGTGAGGCTACGATTAAACAGCTGCCCTAACTGCAGGTGTAATTACTCATTGAGTTCATGGAGCACACAACTGGGGACACCATCTGGTCCCATGGATAAAGTGTTTTCCGCCTTGAATAGAGCAGTTCCCACCCCAGCATTGGAGATGTTTGGGGGGCTACAATCCTCTGGTGTAGATACCCCTCCAGTTGGGGGGAGGGGGGTGAGAAATCTGCACTGAACCTGTCAGCCAGTATGCTGGCAATGTCTGTAGGTGCAGTGATATCTACATCATTCCGAACTAATTCTGAGCATATCTGGGAGTTCCCTCCCAGGTTTCAAACATAGGTAAAAAAGGCCTCATGATTGTCCCTTGAGTCCTGAGTGGGTTTACTCTCAAAACTTGCCTCAGATGATTGTATGGGGGAACCCAGTGTTGTACTCACAATGAGCAGGGGTGTCTTCCCTCCTACGGATTATGCTCTATCTCGTAGTAGCTCCTTCCTTGTGTTGTAGAGCTTGTGTATGGCTAGGGTCCACCAGACTGGATGCTTGCCTGTGGTACAAAGAGTCTTTGTTTTGTTTGGGATTGCCTGATCCATGCAGTCCTGGAGGTGCTGGTAGAAGGCATTTCTAAGTGATACAGTGGCTTGGGTAATGGTGTCCGCTGGCTTGGGGGCCTTGAAAGAGACCACACCAGTCCTTAGAAATGTGAAGTCAGCATTTGAGAAGGTCTTCACTGTTTGTTTTTCTATCTGGGGTGTGGGTGGGATGTGGACTCCCACTGAGAGTAGTCCATGATCTGATCTCACCAATGATGGGTATACTTCTGGTGTTGAACAGTGTGACCCCATGTTCGTGATGATGAGTTCTAGTATGTTGCCTCCACTTGTGGGGATTGGGACCAGTTGTTCCATGGCATTTCAGTGTATGAACTCTTGGAACCTTTGTGTTAGAGTGTTGTGGCTTGATTAGTGATCCCAGTCTATATGTGGATAGTTGGAATCACCCAGTAGGATGGTGTTTGGAGATACATTTATCCCCTTCAGTGTTTGCAGGATAGCTGTGTGAGGTACTTGAGTTTTAGAGGGTGGCATGTAACATGCTACAAACTGCAGAGCAGTCTTGCCTACGGTCACTGGCACCTGGATGGTCTCCGATGCATCGTGTGTTGCCACCAACCATGAGGTGAGGGTGTCCTTGATGAATATGGAAACCCACCATCCTTCTTGGTGTTGTCCGGATTCTGGTGCCAGAACGCATGATATGAGGTAACACCCGATAGTGCCGGGGTGCTGTCAGAAGCTGTGAACCAGGTTTCAGGCACAGCACAGACATCAATGTGCTACATACTGAGAAGGGCATAGAGTGTGTGCAGCTTGAGGTTGAGACCTCTGGCATTGAGAAGCATTACCCGTAGTATCTTTCCTTTACTGTGTTCTAGGGTAGTAGGTGTAGAATCTGAATCTTGCATAAAAAAGGCACAATGGGGGTGGCAAGAGCATCATCCGAAATCCGGAAGCCCAGGGGTGACAGGTGCAAGCCGTCCCTTGCAAATCACCATGGCCTGTCCAGCATGTCATCCCAGGCAGACAGACATTGGACCCCCTTTGAATGACACCATAGTTTAAGCAAAATATTACAGCTGATCATCTTGTCTCTGTTTATGTGGCATCATACTTGGTGAAGGTAGGATACTGCTGAAGGTCAGGGTCACACCTGCCTGGCCTACATAATCAGAGGGATCCTCTATGTCTCTTTCCATGTAGTCCAGGGAGGTACATCTCAGGTCATTCACACCAGCATGGATAATGACTGGGTCAGACTTGTACTTGCAGTTGAGTGACCTGAGTGCTTGCATTATGTGGTGGATTCCAGTGCCTGATAGGCAGCTTACTGTGACCTCCTCCGCACCGATCTGGTGAGCGGGCGTCAGTGTGTCTGACTATGGAGTCACCTATGACAAGTGTGTCTGGCATTGTGTTTGGCCTTAAGGGCTGTGACTGTTTGGCACACTGACTCTGTGGTCAATGTGTTGCATGTGCTGTGCCCTGTGGAGGCAGTTGTGTGAGTGTCTGCTGTGGTGGCCACTGCCGTTTTGGTAGAATTCTGATCAGAGCCTCCGAGTATGTGTCTGTGTGTCTACGTGTATGATCTTAAGTTGTGATAGTGCCATGTGAGACTGGATTTGTGATGTGTGTGTTTACCTTCACCTTCTCTCTGGTCTTGCTAGTCCTATGTTGAGAGAGCTCAGCCTCCACTTTGGCTATATAGTTGCATCTCTCACATGTATGTGTGTTTTATGGGAGAAGGAGAGGGTTGTCAGTGTACATGAGGCAAGTGTAACATTGCCTCAATATTCCCAGGTTCACCAGCTGAGCAGGAGAGGACACTAGCAACTGATCCCTAGACATGCTAGAAGGAATAGACAAAACAATGTTGGAATACAGGGAGATATCAAGCCCCCCAAACCACATCATAGTGTTTGATTGACAATACCTACACATACACCGGTGTTTCATAGTGTCATAGTCTACTACTAGGCTATCTGCCCTAGTGCATGTATAAGCCTAGCCATAGTGATGTGGCTATTGCCACCCCTTATAGTGGTAATAAGTGTACAGAATAGAATCTGAATATTGTGCCTCTGACTTAGTAGTGACACATTATGACCCCCTTACGTAATTGAATAACATGACTGTGCCTCTGTCTAGTCTGTGCCTCCATCTCATATGCAGTTGTCCAGATGTCTCCTGAAGAGAGTCAGTGAGGGACTCTGTCAAACATGAACTGGGATACTCTGCTAGAGTGTGAGATGCCTCTGAGTTATGACTCTGTCCCTCCAGCATGTCCTATACATGTATGTGCTGAGGTTCAAATCCTCAGCTCTCATGGCTCTGGTGGATTTGGATTGCTTGCAGTGGAGCATGTCCACCAAATCCTGATTGGACATGGTCTTGTATGTCAGGCATAGGTCACCTGTAAGTATGCGGTATGACACTGAACAAAGCTGGATTTCCTCTATTCTGGAAGCATATGACATGTGTTGAAGAACCCTGATCTTCATGGTAGGTACATTTGGGGTGTCTCCAGCTGTTGCAATTGCTGAGGTACATACCATATGGGGCTTTGTATTCAATCATGGGCCTGATAAGGAGAAGGATAGTGGAACAATGACCTCCTATGATCTTGATGGAAAACCCTCCATGATAAGGTGGGCAAGATAGAAAGTCTTCCTAACCACTTTGGCAACAGGGGTGTCAAAAGAGATGTCACTATCTACATGTGTCCCCAGGTGTCTGATTTGTTGTCTGTGCTCAGTGGGTTGCTGTCTATGTATTGATCTGTGGGTATTTTGTTCCTCCCAAAGGGATGAATACACATCAGTTGCATTCAGTTTCAGGCCATGCGTCTGGCACCAGCTATCCACCTTTGTGACGGCATTCTGTAGTATGTGTGTGCGGCTGATGTATTCACTATGGTGCCTAGGTTGCAGTCATCTGCAAACTTTGTCAGCCACAATCCCCTATGTTTGCTTTCACATCTGAAAAGTAAATACCAATTAAGAGGGTCCCAGGACACATCCTTGTGGGACACCACCTGTGACTGGCTTTGAATCTGACAAGGCACCTGCAATGTTGACTTTATGGGTTCTGTTTCTTAGCCATTTTGCAACCTATCCTGTGACATATGCTGTTATATGTCAGCTGTTGAGCTTGGCTATGATGCCTGAGTGTGGTATTGTGTCACAGGCCTTAGCCAAGTGCAGGTAGGCTGTGTGGACTGCGTAGCCCTCATCGATGGCCCTACTGACAGTTTCATAGTAGGCAACTAGGTGCAAAAGGCAGGATCTTCCCTGTACAAAGCTGAACTAGGTGGGAACAAGGGTCCGTAGGTCAGTAATGTGTCTGTGTAAGAGCTCCATAATGACTCTTCCCATATCTTTGCAGACAAGGCTGGTTAAGCTTGTGTGGTGGTAGTTGCCATGGTCTGTGGAGGCATCTCCTTTGTAGAGTGGGACCACTGTTGCCGTATGCCAGTGTTCAGGTACATATCCTGTAGCAAGACTAAGGTTAAATAGCAGTTGTATATACGGGTCCTGCCCCTTCTGGAGTTCACATAGCATGCAACTGGAGATACCAGCATGTCCCATGGATGCTGTGTACTTATCTTTGCTGAGTGCGGCTCTCACATGGACATCCAAGATGACAGTGAGGTTACATACAGCAGTGATAACTATCTTCTTTTGGGGGAGAGGGAGGGGGTAAATCGCACTGAAGCTGTCCGCCAGAATGTTGCCAATATCTGTCAGGTCACTGGAATATATGTTGTTGTGTACCAACTCTGAGCATATCTGAGGGTTCACAACCAGGTGTCTGACATAACTGAAGAAAGCAGTGTGGTTACCTTCATTGTCTTTGGTGATTTATGTCCCCAAGTTGACCTTGCATGTCTTTATGAGATAATGTAGCTTTCTACTAGTGCTGATCACAGCTGTCTTCCCTTTTGGAGATGTAGCTCTGTCTTGCATTAGTAACCCTCATCTGTCATACAGTTTGTTTATGGCTGGGGTCCACCAGTCAGGACACTTTCCCTTTGTGGAGAGGGTCCTGTTTTATTTGTGATTGCATGGTCCATGCTGTCTGACATCTAGCTAAGGGAGGTCATTGTGGTTCTGCAGTTATCTTTCATCAGCATTAGAAATGACCACAACAGCCCTGTGGGTGTACCTCATGCAGACACATCCAGCACCTGTAAAGTCCACAACAGTACCTCACCAGGAGTATGACAGAGCTGGAACACATGTAATGTGTAGCCTGATTAAACAGAGTGCAGCTCCACACACTGCCATGCTGTCCACCCAGATGCAAGCTGTGCATGATGTAGAAAGCCATGTCCAAGCTGGAATCAATGCACATGCTGCACCTTGTACAATCTGAATGGCAGGGAGCTATGCACATGAGGGACCTGAACCCCAGCACTGACATATTTAGGACAGGCTGTACTGCATTATCCAAAACACAGAAGCCACCCCCACGCATGAGTAAACTACCAGTACAGGTTGTCCGTAGAGACACTCGTTGAGTCCCATCAACAGGAATCCTAATGAGTGGATAGGAGATGGGAGGTTTACCCTGGGTATCAATGTTATGTCACAGGTAGACAGAGGCACAGTATACTAAACAAGACATATGTCATGGCAAACTACACTTACAATGTGTTGATGGACAAACACACTCTCCGACTAGCATTAGAAATGGCCTAGGGCACATCGGTAGTGTTTGCCAATGTACACCCATGTTGTGGAATACACTACTGATGTTGGATGAGGCTGTTGTAAGTAGTTCACATCTGAACATAATGCAACATGGTCAGATAGGTTCATAGGTACATAGGTTTATACTAGGCTATCTTCCCTAAGGCAGGTATAAGCCTAGCACAGAGTTCATTGGCATACACCACCCCTTATATGGAAACAGTACTGTGCCCATTATTTTGTCATGCCTCTCTCCAGCAGTGACACAGTGATGATCCCCGGGTTAAACGTATGACCTTCCATCCACAGGTCAAGATACCTCTTGAACACAGCCAGCAAGGTGCTCTGCCTCACATGGACCGGGATTGTATTCCACAGCATAAGGAGTCTCCGGGTGATAACTCCATCCCTCCAACATGTCCAACATACATCCCTGCTAAGGTGTAGAGCTGCTGTTACTTTAACCAGTCAGTATGTGGCATCTGTTTGAGCCCTTTGATCCCCTTGTCGAGGTACATATGTGGTATCTCCAGTTGCTGCAGGTGTCTGGTAAGGTGCATGCCGACAGGTTCATCATAGTCAATTATGGGCATGATGAGGGATGAGTAAAGGGGCACAATGTCCTCCCCTGATCTACATGTGGATCCCATGATGATGTGGCCCATATAACATGCTTATCTAACCACTTTGTCCATGTTGTTGTCAAATGGTAGAATGCTATCAACCTGTGTACCCCAAGGTCCATAATTCCTTCGTCTGCACTTAATGGATTAACACATATGTGGTACGTTGTGGTCACTTTGTGTTTGACAAAGGGATGACTATCGCTTTCTGTCATTCATGTTGAGGCCATGGCTGTGGCACAAGTCGTGTGTTTGCAAGAGTCCCTTTTGGAGGATGCGTGTGTTAGCTGGTGAGTTGATTATGATGTCCAGTTTGCAGTCACCTGCGACTTGCTGAGCCACAGTACTTCCATGTTGGCCTGTACCTATGATAAATATATAATGAACATGACAGCTCCCAGGGCTGTGCCTTGTGGGACACCACTTGTACCAGGTTGGAGGCTGACATGGCTCCAGCAATTCTACCATGTGTGTTCTGCCCTTGAGCCACTGTGCAATACCCATAGTGACATAGGGGTTAATATGTACACTGGTGAGCTTCCCTAGAATGCACAAGTGGGGTATTGTATCCAAGGCTTATGCAAGGTCCAGGTAGGCTGTGTAGACCTCCTTCCCCTTGATGGTGGCCTTGGTGACTGTTTCAAAGAAATCAAACAGGTTTGAGAGGCAGGATTTGCCATTGACAAAGCCAAACTGTGTATGGTGACATGTCTGTAGGTCCACAATATCTAGATATGTGAGGTTCATGATGATCCTTGCCATAGCTTTGCAGACAAAGCTAGTCAGACATATGGGGCGAGTAGTGTCCAGGATCCGTGAAGGCACCACCTGAATGTTGAGGGACCACTGTTGCTATATGCCACTCTCTGGCCACATATCGTGTATTAAGGCTGGAATTGAACAGTGGTGTTATGTCTGGGTGTAGCTCTTCTTGTGGTTCATGTAGGACACAGCCTGGGACACTGTCTGGTCCCATTGATGCAGTGTTTATTGCTTTGGGAAGGGCATCTCTTACCTGAGCATCTGTGATGTCAGGGGGGGCAGCACTGTGCCGTGAGACATATTTGCCCTTTTGGTGTGGTGGGGGGAGAAGGCAGCATTGAACCTGTCCACTAGGATGATGGCAATGTCTGTGTGTTTTGTATTTTGTGTGACATCTTGGATTACCTCTGAGCATATCTGGGTAGTACCACCCAGGTTACTAACATAACTACAGGCAGCCTTGTGATTATCCTCAGTGGCTTGTGGAATCCTCTCTCAAAGATGGCTTTAGAAAATCATATGGGTGCCTGTAGTTGTCTTCCAATACTCATCAGTGGTGCCTTCACATTTTGGGAGGTTGTTGTATCATGTAGTGGCATCATCCTTCTATTGTATAGTGTGTTTATGGCTGGTGTCTGGCACCCAGGACATCTGCCTTTGGAGAATTGGGTCATGCTTTCATATGTGGCTTCATGATCCATGCATTCCTGAATGTGTCCATAGAATGCCTTTATACAGGTATCTGCAGTCTGGTCCATATTTTCAACAGGCCTTGGGCCTTTGAAGGTTTCCACATCATTTATGAGGGGTGAGAACTTGCTTGACATGAGCTGTTGACAGACGTGCCGCCCTCCAGGCAGAGCAAGGTGAGGGTCACAGTTAGCTACCTGTCGGGTGATAGAATGTGCCACATAACACAGGCACACAGGTCACTCCACAGCAAGTACAGCTATGAGGCAGACATTGTCCATGCTGGTGCAAACAACCTGAGACATACCTCCCTGGACCACATGGAAAGAGACACAGAGGAGCTCTTACAGCACCCTCTCAAACTCAGGACTCCCACACAGCCTTCATGCTGACACAGGAGAGTTTAGATTACTCTGCAAACACCATCATACTGGGTGACGTCAGCTACCCAAACATAGACTGTGAACATTACACAAGCCACAATACCCAAGCTCTAGGGTTCCCATAGATCAGACATTCTTTGGCTATGGAACAGGTAACCAACCTTCCCACAAGAGGGGCAGATATACTAGACCTGATCATCACAAACATGAGTACAAATTGCTCACCACTGGGAGTATATCCCTCATTGTTGCAAACAAACCATATACTAATCACACTGGAGTACTGGATCCCCCACATATGCAAACCTCAAACACATCGATGTGTGTGTGGGAAATGTCCCTATTAGCAACTGTGACAGTACAGTACAGGATGCAGATCCCCCTTTTGAAACACTGATGATGTCAGGACTGTATAACTATATTACCTGTAGTAAAGTCCTCCAGTAATTCGCATAGCGCACTCTGCTAATGCGTCTTTCTCCAGTGTCATAATGTAGTTAGGTAGAGGTTTGAATCTTGCAAAGAGAATGTATGTGTGTTAGTATGAGTGGGGTTTATGTGTGTGTACAATGCTGGGAGGGTTAACTGCCTTTTGCCAACTGGGAGAACACACTACAGGGTGCACATCCCTCCTCCTACACACAGATTATGTCAGCACCCTCTAAGTACAGCATTAGTAAGGATGTATCCAACTACTGCAAATAGCACACTCTGCTAATGTGTCTGTTTCTACTATCATAACACAGTTTGGTATGGGTTTGAATCTTGCAAATGGAAAGTATGTGTTTTACTGTTGGTGGGGTTAGTGTGTGTGCACAATGATGGGGTGGGATGTGGCTTTTGCCACATGGGGCTATGCACTGCAGGGTGGTCATTACCCTTAACAAGCAGTGATGTTGATAGCACCCTATACAAACAAAACTACAAAAGAGAAGGTGGTGGTATCAATAACACATGTAAGGTAACACTTCTTCAAGTAATGTCCACAAAACGGAGTAGGATAATCAAACAATTCTTTCATTCTATACAGACAACATGACAACAGACAACTGCCAGTACTCAGTATAGTGTTACATGCTACTGTAACAGGCACATGTACCCGAATATACCTAGATAGTGTTCTGAAGCCTGAATGTGGCAAGTGTGTGGATGTGGGATGTGTCTGTGTGTGCATTTCCGTATGGGAAACATGTTTGATGTGGCAATCAGGGTACTACAGTACCTGATGCACATTACATCTTTCAACTGATGAGGTTGCCTGCACCCTGTGAGTACAGGTAGAGAAGGGGACGCCAGTAGTAAACAACATAGTGCACTTCTCAAATGTGTACCTGTCATGTATCAACAGCTACTCATGTAGGGTGATAAATAATGGGAATGGCAGGTGAGCGTGTGCAAGTGTGTGGGTAGCAGGGTGTGTATAAATTCATGTGTGACAGAACAGATACATATAGCTGAATCTACATAACAGCACAAGATGTGCATTGCCATAGTCAATGTTAGCATGTGATGGTGTGCAGCTGGTACACTTTGGTAAGTAGTATGGGTGCAGATAACAATTGAGGACATTCATACAGTTACTGCAGCAGGACTGCTGGGATATACACACAATTATACTGGAACAGTGAACAGTTACCAACATGTTACTACTTATACACATCTATGTAGTCACCCTGTGCATCAGCAACGTGTTTACCTTTACCTGCACCGATGTTGTAGTATGCAGGAGGTGGCACAGTGTCATCATATGCACAGGGTGTGGGTTAGGTATGCCCAAGCCAGCCACTGGTAACACCAATTGACATGTGTGTGTATGTGTGTTTGTGAGGGGCAGCAGTACAGGGTGGACCGGTGATGGTGCAGTGTGTGTGTGTGTATGTGTTTGCCCTAGGTGTTAGATTTCTGCATGTGTGTAAGCACGCACACAGTCCCACATAATGGCTACCATGTACAGGGTTTTGTGGACAGCCACAGACTGCACCTGTCAGGTCATCCAGATCAGTGTCTGTGGGCACGGACACGGTACCTGTGCCTGGCAGGGGTGCTACGGGCCGTATCCGGTACTAACCCAGACTGGGTACTGTCATCGGAAGCAGGGGTGTGTTGACTGGACACAGTTCCTGTTGGGACTGTCCAGAGCCACGTGCACATGGTCTCCTGGGGCGTCTTGATGACAGCACAGACCCAGCATTGCTGGGGCTGGTGCTGGCACTTGAGGTGCGCGAGTGGGCCTGTTGTCGTCCACGGCCACTGCCAGCTGGTGCTGTTGCTGGCACACGGCCACGTCGACGTCGCAATCGCACACCATCGCCCTGGCCCATGGACATCTGGTTGTGGAGCAGCTGTTCTATGCCCCCACAACGTCTGTCAACGACATCTGTGAAGTTACGGATAGCATTCGAAACGTCACGCATGCCGTCTGTCATGGCTGTGCGACATGCTCTCAGCTCCCTCAGACCCTGTCTGGTGTACCTTTCCATACGTGCCTGTGCCTGCATGACAGTTCGAAACATAGTGGAGGTTGACATACCTCCTTGGGCACGTCAGCCAGAGGCAGTACGGCCACGGATGTCCCCACGAGAACCCATGGGCGGCTGTCTGTGTGGTACCATTGGAGGCCCCTGCTCATGGCTGCCTTGTGGGGATGCATGTACCACAGGTACCACATTACCCTGATCTATGCCCACTGCAGACTGTCCATCACCTAGGGACAATGGTGACAAAGGATGTAATGGCAGGATGACTGTGCGCATTGATGGGGTTGAAAGCTGTGTACTGTCAATTGGCTGACCAATGGTGGACCCAGACACACCTTCCTGCACCATTACAAACATTTCATCATCATCAGTACCTGGGGCACAAGATTCAGGTTCCCTGCTGCAGGTCACCAGAGCAGCACCAGAACCTACGGGAGGAAAACATGGAACACAGATTACAGTCTCGATACATATTTGACAGAGATGCACTGCAATACTAATGCACACATTCAGAAATGGACACATGCACTCATGGACACTAACACACATGCACACTTGGGCACAGGCACACTTGCACACATGCACACCCCACAGTAAACACACACATCAGCACCGTGTTACACTACTCAATTTACTACAACTGTGTATTACAGGTATTGTGAACACAATCACCAGCATGTCTACTACAGAGTTACACTACTCTTCCTAGTTTTATAAATTGTTTTACAGATAATGTTAAAAAGACTCACCAGCATGTATGGCCTGCCTCGTTGCTAGATGGGAGGGACCTGGAAGTGTGAAGAGAGTAATGTCAGTGGGCACATGTGTGCCATTCGTTTTGCACATGATACAGTACAGTAGTACACTAGTTCCCTTATACACATCAGCTGCACATAATGTCTGTATATATATCATGATGACCGATACATACCACATGCACACCTTATGCGTGCATGAAGTAACAGTGTACAGAACAGTCATATGTACATACCAGGAGTTAACTCTAATCTCACCCTTACCTCTCTTCAAACGACAACTCAAACTGTACTTCCAAAACCACTGGCTTTGTTCTTCTTGGAGTCCAGGCTAACATCCCTCTCCCTACCCTCTCTTTACCTTTAACCCCTCATTGTGCATAGAAACTAGCTTCTACCCTGTTTCTTTCACCTTGATGTCCTTCTATGCTCTGACCTACTTCTCCCATCCCTCTCACCTCCTCTTGACTGCCTTCCTTCTTTTCCTCACTTCCCTTCTTGACTCCTGCCTCTTCCATATCATTGTATCTTTCATACTCCTTCTACTTCTCTACCCTTCTGAGCCCTAACTATTATGTATATGGCTTTTGCCTTATTGCATAACAGTTATGCTTTAGGTAAGATTGCTTTGAAACCAATGGTACATTGTGTATGACTCTAAACTGTTTGAGTTCCTTACATGTATGTTGATTTAATTAACAGGCTGGTGTACAATTCTATCATGTTGGCTGTCTGTATTAACAACTTGTCTGTCTGCCTTTATTACGTTATGTGTGGAGCTTTTCTCCACAGGCCTCTACTGAAAATGGACATATATCCAGCTAGACTATCTGGGTCAACAAATGTAAAAGTAATAACAATAAATGAATATGGCATCTTACCTGCACACTCAGTGTCTTGCTGCTGTGTGGATCCAACCTCCATCATGATGCATGAGTGTTGCTGTTGTTGTTCTGGGGCTGGATCCACAACACTTAGCAGTAGCCCCTCCTGTCTGGTGAGGGGGGGATGTGTGCCCACCCCCCCACCTGTGTCAACCTGTTGCCTGCGGATATCTGCAGCACGCTGGTGGACATTTCTAATCAAATCACTGCAGTGATGTCTCACCTGCTCATATGTCCTATCATGGATGCCAACATCATTTATCCTGCTAACGAGGTTTTGCCACCGTGCAGACCTCAACTGCTGATTCTGGGTGGTGCGTGAGAACCGGATGGCATAGTCACGCACCAGGCTCTGGTGAATCACGTCATCCTCTGCAGCAGAATATGATGGGTTCCTTTTTGGAGCCATGTCAAGCTGGAAAGGTACACAAACAGGTTATCAGCATAGTATCTCAGCAATACATGGTACACATTCTATACAGGGAGTATTAACTTCTACTTATTACTGCTTGGTTAAAACTTGATTACAGTGTAGCTATCATTCTATGTCATTTGTACTAAGCACTTGGCCTTCAGACCAGTTGTTTTACATTAGGGAGGTTGGTGGCAAGCACTGTGGTGGCAGGACACATATCTTTCATCCATTGAAGTTGGAAACTGCTGATTGAGGGCCCAGTGTACAAGTGTATTAGTTCTGGTATGGGCAGTTGGCCTTCAGGCCAGTTATTTAACATTAACAAGGTTTGTGGTCTGCACTCGTGTGTGACAATAGGCTGTACTCTGCCATTCATAGCTGGGGACATCTGGTTTCAGGTTTATAGTGCCTGCATATCTGAGCTGTATCTTACTGACATTGCTACACCTTGTTTGCTGTAGCAACCACTACATCCAGGTCTCCTGGATCTACCTTTGTTTATATGCTTGTTATTTGTTAGCTTGTTATTTCACTGGTATGCTACTTCCACATAGTACACAGCTTCTCAACACGTCTGTGACTCACTACTGATATCTGCATTGCTTACTGTACGTATTTCCATGTTACACATGACAGCAAGTGACTGCTTCTCATTGTTGCATTTACTTAATTGTGACACATTGCACTTAGGTTACCTGGCACTTGCTCACTGACGCTTTTATATCAGTCAGCAGTTGTAGGTAATGTCAGTACACCCTCACTCCCCACTGGACCTTGTTTTCAATCATTAATTATTACAGAATTCACAATAGTATTCTAGCATGTCCAGAGGTCAGTTGTCAGTTCCTCCCAGTCCAGCTGGTGAGTGTGGTACTCTAGAGACAATGTTAGAACAGATGCATGTACACAGACAACACCCTCCTCCTAACAACAAATTCAAACTCATGTGAGTGATGCAACCATATACCAAACTGGAGGCTAGGCTCTGTCTACTCAATACCGCCATAACCAGTCAGGTGGCTTAGGAGACCACTCACTACACTTCCAGTCTCACATAGACCTACCACAACAGTGGACCTAACACATGATCACACATGAACATACTTGTAGGCTCGGACCACAGCTCTGCCTATGCAGCAGAGACCTCCTAAGCAGACATCCAGGCAACCACTACCATGGAAACGAACATGTGCAACACATATCACACAAAGCCAATGTGCTGAACACTCACAGCCATTAACAGTAAACAACACACCTCATACACCTGTACTAGGTGCCTCTATCATCAGGCACACTAACATCACGTTCACCAGGCTTAACGAGGTGACGTCACGGTGTGCAGCCTGTCGGGCACTATGACCTGCTACATAACACAAACACTCAGGTAACCCCAAGGCAAGTACAGGTATGACTCAGTCAATGTCCATGCTGGTGTGAATGGCCTGACACATTCCTCCCTGGACTACATGACATGAGACAGTACAGAGCTCTCTGAGCACGTAGCCCAAGACAGTTTGACCCTGACCTTGAGTAGCATCCTACCCTCACCTAGAGCGATGCCACAATATCAAGGCACGATGATCCCTTCCAACAATTGACTGACATACTGGTGTCATTCACAGGTGTGCCAATGCCTGCCATCTTGGGGTGGTATGCTTTGCTAGGGACAGCTTGCACCTGTCACCCCTGTCCTATTGGAATTTGGCAGAGCCTCTTGCTACACCCATAGTGCCTGTATTAGGCAAGGCTCATAAGGCAAACACACATCCATTTGTATCACAAAGGATGAGGAAGTAAGAGTGATGCTACTCAACACCGGAAGTCTAGACCTAAGGAAGCACGCACTCAAAACCCTACTTAACATTCTGGACATCGATATCTGTGCAGTAACATGCACCTGTTTCAGGTTTCACAGGAGCACACCAGTACTACCAAGTTATAGCTGTTACCATTCTTGTCGGCCCCAACACTTGAACAACGGAGGGGGAGTATCAGTATTCAATGCAGATTCCCACGCCTCCACATTGGTGGCACAGTGTTAGGCCATTGAGTACAGAAGACATAGTTGGGGACCTGGGGAAGAAACATGGTAGCGGTCTGTCATTTGTCAACCACATGGCCAACGTGGATTGAAAGACATGTTATATAGCCCAGCTAATCATGAGGGATTCACATGTATGGCAGGGAAGGTCATTGTGCCTCTTTACTCATCCATCATCAGGCCTATATTTGTGTACAATGCACCTTTTGGGATGTACCTAACCAGACACCTACAGCAACTGGTACAGGACAACAGTACCTCATCAAGGGGATGCAATGGCTCACACAGATGTCATATGCTGCCCTGGTAAAGTAAATCCAGCTGGACTCAGTGGCATACTGCCTGTTCAGAGGCAATCTGTGCATGCCATATACAGCCATGTCCTACCTAGCAGTAATGAACATGCTGCACCTCAGGCAATCAGAGTCCCATACAGCCACATGCTCAGGAGAGCTGGACCTCAGCACTGACATACATGGACATGCTGGAGGGGCATATTCCTAACCGAGAGGCTCCCTTCACTCTGTAATGAGCTCACACTACTGGTTAGGCAGAGTCCCTCATTGACTCTCTTCCATAGGAATCTGGATGAGTGGATGGAGATCATAGTTGTACCCCAGGTATCACTTCTATGTCACTGTTAGACAGAGGCACAGTATACTAACGTCGGACAAGGGCATAGCAGCATAACTTGTAATTGGGTGGCGAAGACAAACACATTCTACTAGGCTTACCAATGCCCTAGGGCAAATAGCCTAGTATGAACCTATGAACATGCGTGTACTGCTATAGTACTTCTGCCATATGTTGCATGTGTGTGTGTTGTGGGGGATGCACAGGTAATGGCCGGATACTTCTGCACAGGCGACACGTCTGACACATTCTGGGTGTTCATCCCTACATACTGGATGTGTGTTGCCATCCAACCCTGTGATGTGGACACACATTACTCAGCCTGGATATACATATCCGAACAACACCACAAGCACAGTACACTACCATGCTATGTATGCATGTAATTACACAGTTATTCACTAGTTATGACAGTGATGCTATCCATGCAGCCCATTTGGGCCAGTGGAAGCCACAACACACACCGCCAGCACCTTTGCATATGCTTACCACAGACATCCCACATACTGCATGTACTGTGCACACACATATCTAACCCAGAACAACTGCACACCACTTATTAATCCTGTCCAGTGGACTACAGATACAGGCATATTGTATAACAATAGTAGGAGGCTACTGCAGCACAGAGCAGATTCACATGACGGCAAGGCATCTGTGGTCAGCAGTGTTAAGATGCTTCATATTCACCAAATGCACAGATATTGGCAACATTTTTGCAGACAGTTTAGGTGCAGGTACCCCCCCCATTCTCCTACACATGTGGTATTAGTTATCCCAGATGACTGTAACCTCCCTATCCTCTCACATGTCCAGGTGAGAGCCACCCTCATCATTGCAGAACACATAGCATCACTGTTACGAAATGGTATCCCTGGATGTGTGCTACTTTCACCCCTGGAGGACATAGCACCACATGACAGACTGATATTAATCCCTGGCCATACTACAGGATATGTACCTGAACAGTGCCATACATACACAGTGGTCCCACACCAATGAGGAGGAACCTCTACTGACCCTGGGAACTACTGCATCATATGCACAACTGGCCTTGTGTTCTAAGCTATGGAAGTGTTAAGTATGGGCAACATGTACAGCAATATTACATATGTTTATATTTCAGGACTATGTACACACAACCTATCTCATGGACATACCTATAGATAGTGAACTATGATACATTTGGAGGTGTCACAGTATACACAGGATTAACCTGCTACTTTGCATTACCTGTGTTTGTGGCAGCTGTTGCTGTGCCAGTGGTGCTGCTTGCTGCTTGCTCCTTGCTGCTTGCTGCTTGCTGTTTGCTGCTGCTTTTGCTGCTGGCTGTCCTTATATTTGCTTTATTTCTCTCTCTGTCTCTCTCTCTCTCTCTCTTTCTCTGTAGGTTTTGTGCAATGAATGTATTGCATGAGTGTAGTGTGGGTACTCGATGCTTTTGTAGGTATCTGCATAGGTCCATGTGATGGCCTCTGCACCAATTGTAAGGCAGCATTTGCTAATTGCATGTAGCCAGGTGTGTACTGATTGCATGTCTCACTGTGATTTCAGGACACTGCTATAAAAGGGTATGTGAGATAGGCGTTGCCCTTTCAGATTGTAGGGCGTGGACCATGCTGGTATGCTGTTGACAGTGTTCTGTGAGTGTGAAGGTTAGTACATCTCCCATGCTTCATGCTGTGTTGTAGATTCAGGTTGCTGCATTTCTCTTGCCTGTTCCTGTAGTGAGTGTGTATGCATACTGACACCTACAACTATATGTCATATGTATTGCTATATAAATATATATATATCTGTGTACATATACATACTTTCATATATGTACATTAGCTGACATTATTGGGTACAAGCTAACAATTAGCAGGGCTGTTTCTGTTAACACTACACTAGTATGGGAATCCAGTAATTGGGACTATAAAAGTCTGCCTGACATGCTTTGGGTAGTGGACATACTATATTGCCTTTATCTTCATTCCTACTATTACATGTTCCCCCTTTTTAAACATTTTAAATTTGGGTTAAGGGGCCCCTGGTTAGTTTTGGGGGTCATTTTTCCAAATGTTTCCAATGGTTTTGGTAGGGCCCCCAAAATATATTTTTTATTTTTTTTTTTATTTAAGTATGGGCCTATCAATTTAAATGTACAAACCTTTAACATTAAATTAGTAAAAACTAAAAAAGCCCGGGGTGTTTTTTCAGAACTGGGTTGGGTCCCTTTTCCTTAAAATTTTCCTGAATGTTTGGATATACACCTCCAACCTTTTTATTTTCCTATTTTTAATTTATATTTATTTAGATGTGTTTTTAATATCATCCCTTATTAGGGCATTTCCAAATTTTTATGAAAGCTCAAATGGGGTTTTTTTTTTTAAACTTTAAAAAAAATAAGGGAATCCAAAGGTAATTTGGCCCTTAAAAACTCCTGGGGGTTTTAATTGGTTTGGATTTTTGTTCACCTTTTCCCTTTTTGGTTTATATTGAACCCCCAAAAATTTTTTAATGTTTAAAATTTATTTTAATTGTTTTGTAAAATATCATCCCTTATTAGGGCATTTCCTTTAATTTTATGAAAGCTCAGGGGGGGTTTTTTCTTTAAACTTTTAAAATGGGAAACCGTAATTTGGGGCCCCCTTTTAAAATTAGAAGGGATAGGGACATTCCAAGGCCCTTTTCGATTCCAATTTCTGAAATTTTTTTTCACTGTTTCCTTTTAAAGGAGGTGGTTATGGTAGGCATACAACTAATTTCCAATTGGGTTTAATAATAAATTTTTTTTTGAAAATTTAAATATACAACCTTCAAAAAATGCCCTTAAACCACTTTTAAGACAAAACCCGGTCGGGGTGTTTCGGTTAAAACCGAAATGGGGGAATCCGTAAATTTTCCAAAAACCCCTAATTTTTTTTTGGAAAAAAAAATTCCCAAAATTTTTTAAAAGGGTTCCACAAAAGGGGGAAAATTTTGGGCAACTGGGTTTGAAAAGGAGGGATGGAGGGGAGGCCCCTAAAAAATGCCCAAGGGCCCTTTCAGCAAAAGTGGGAATTTATTTTTCTTTTAAACCCTTTTAAACCCCGAGAAGGTGTCAACAAATTAAAGGTTTTAAGCCAATTTTAAAACCAAGGGCAAACCTTTGTGACTACGCTTGTTTGGGGGTAAGTGGGGGAAAAGACCCCCTTTTTTTTTTTTGAAAGAAAAGGGAAAAAGGGGGAGAGGAAAAATTGGGGGGAAAAAAGGGGCAACAAAGGGGGTAAGACAGTGGGGGAAACAAAGCGGGGGGGATTTGCAGGAAAAGGGAAAAGGAAGGTAACCCATAGGATTTCCCTGTTTTTTCCCGCCCAGGGGGTGTGCTTTCCAAAGGGGGGTTAGCTTGAAAACCTTTTAACCCCTGAGGGGCCCCAAAACAAATTTTGGTTTAAGCCAATTGGAATTAATGGTTTCCCCCCAATTTTCAGAGGGGCGGGCCCCTTGGCAGCTTAGAAGGGGGAAGGGACCGGGGGGTCCCCTTTTTTTTTTCCCGGTGAGAAGGGGGGGAATGGGGCCGGTGGGAAGTTGGTTCTGGGGAGGTTTTGGTTTTGGGTTTTGGGTTTTTTTCCCCAAAAAGGAAAAGCATCAGGGGGGTTTATAAAAAAACACCCCTTTAAAACCAAATTTAAAAAGGGGCATTAAAATCCAAATGCATTAGAAAAGAAAAACAAAAGTAAAAAATGATTATTAATGGCCCGGCCACTTTCCTTAAAAGGGGCCCCGGAAAAGGGGGGTTTCTTTTTGAAACGGGCAAAAGGCCCGTTAAGTGTTCCCCAAACCTTAAGTGGGTGGGGAAGGAAAAGGGGTTTGGGGAAAAATTCCCCCGCACCAAAAAGAAAGGACACCTTGGAGGGTGAGTTTAAAAAAACCCCCCAGCCACACCTTTCAAAACCCCCATCCTACCCTTAGAATTTTTACAGGGCCCCCATCCGCCCCACTTTTTTGCCCGGGCAGGGGCCAGGGTGAGGTTTTAGAAATTTTCCACTGGGACCCGTTCCCAATTCAGGTTTTGGTGAATTAGTTTAAAAGTTAGTTTGGGTTGTTAATTTTATTCCCCCAGATTTTGTTTGTAAAAAACATGGGGAAAATTGGGGGATTCCCAATTTAAACAAACCCCGTATTTAACACCCAATTAACAAGGGGATTCAATTTTCACATGTTAATTTGAACAAAATTTAAAACCCCCCGTCAAACAACATTTCCCGGGGTTATTAATGGAAAACCTCAAATTTGAAAGGGATCGGGCACTGCAAAGGACACTATATTTTTAAAGGGGGCAAATTCCTGATTAAGAAAAATTTAACATCCAATTTATTTAGTTTTGATATGGAAAAATTGGGGGGGGGGATAGAAAGGGTTTCAATTCTTGTTCACATTATTTACTTTTTAATAATACACTTAAGGTTTGAACATGTTTTTTAAAAAAATTTTATTTGACTGGGGGGGTTTCAAACCCGTTCCAAACCCCACCACCATTATTTTGGGTTTTTGCAGAACACACCTGCAACCCTTTTTACAAAAAAAGGGGGCAACATTCCCCGGGTTTTTTCTGTTGAAATCCTTCATTCATTGAAAATTTTTTAAATTACCATATCGTTTTTTCTAGGGCCCCCTTTAGATTTTGACCCCAAATGGTCCCCGTTTGGGGAATTTTAACCCCCCCTGCATTTTTTTCCCCGTAGAAACAAGGGGCCAAATTTCGGGGTTAACACATTTTTCAAACAACCCCTTTACCCCTCCCCCATTTTCCCGCAACTTTTCAACATTTTTGGTTGGGATTCCCCAGGGGGTTTTTGTTTTCCCCCATTTTTTTGGCCTTTTTGGTTTTTAATTCAAAAACTTTAACAGCCCATTCTGGTTTTTATATTAGCATTTTCAACAGGGGGATTCTTCCCTGGCTTTTGGTTTAAGGGACCTTGAACCCATGCAGGTTCCTTTTTAATTAATGGTTTTTTTAAATTTTTACAGAAAAAAGGGTTTTTAATTCAAACAAAATTTTTAAAACACTTTTGCATTAAAAAGGGTGCTTGTTTGGGGAACCCCTCCCTGGGAGACTTTCCCCTGTTGCCTTATAAACCTTTTTAATTCAATACACCATGTTCGTAAGCACAGTATTAAAATTTCAAAACCTTGGGGTTTTAAACCCGGTGGGGAGCCGCACCAGTTTGGGGCTTTTCCACACCCCAGCTTAAGGGAATTTGGCTACACACTTAGGTATCCCGTTAAATTTCTACTAATTTTTATTATTGGGGGGGTTTCCTTTCAAAAAAAAAAAAAAAAAAAAAAAAAAAAAAAAAAAAAAAAATTTTTTTTTTTTTTTTTTTTTTTTTTTTTTTTTTTTTTTTGTTTTTTTTTTTTTTTTTTTTTTTTTTTTTAATTGGCCTTTTTTTTCCAAAAATTTTCCCCCTTTTCCCAATTTTTTAACCCCCCAAAAGGGGGGAAAATAAAAAATTTTTTAAAAATTTTTGTTAAAAAATTTAAAATGTCCCCGGGGCTTTTTTAAGGTTGGGTTATTTACAAGTAATGGGTGGGGTTACTAACCTGCATGGTGGCGCAGCCGCACCAGCCTACGGGCATACATCTCGCGGTTCGCAGAGCGGACACCTGCAGCTGTAATGAAGAAGTAATATTGGACTACACATCTCCATGGTATCAGCCAGTTGAAATCCTTACAAACATAAGTAAAATGTAACTTACTCAGTAGTGGGGCGTTGGGCATATCCCGGGCCTCCTGGTCAGATCACGAGCCAACTGGTCCCATGCCTCTGCCCTATACGCTCCCCATGAGACCTGGCCCTGCATGAGTTGGGCCTCGTGATGATGGACAAGGAGCCAGACCATGTATCTGGACTCCTCAACACCCCAACGCGGTGCTCGAAAGCAACGTCCCTCACCTACTCCACTCATTCTGACTGCAGGTCTGTTCTACAATCATTTCTGCTGTGTATTCCCGCCTATGGGGCTTATATATGCCGCTTTTCCTGCACATTTCTCTGATTGGCCGTTTTGGAATTGTATCTACTTCACTGAAAATGCTTTATCATGCTCCATTCTGGATTTTATCCCATATATATGCTATTTCTGCATTTCTAGGTATTGCTGTCATGGCTTAGTGGTTTAATACCTTGACTCTAGTGCATGGTATATTGGGTTCGAATCTGGCAACTGATTTTTGATTTTCCTGACAGAAATGAGTTGAGGACCTGTCAATCAAACATGCCAAAAGCACTTTTAAGCACTTAAAAGCAGGACTGCGCTCGTTTGCGCGGAGCTAACCCATGCGCACTGGCAGTTAGCTTGTGGGAGCGGCGCGCAAATGGTGTGCGCTGGGATAAACCTTAATTGGCTAGTGACACACATGTTCAGCTAAGCACAGCTAGTTGCAAACAGTTTCAGCCTGTTAAACCGGTGCCTAGCAACGGGCACGCAGTTTGCAGCTTTTTAAACACTACTCAGCTACGGGCAGTCTGTCTCACAGCAGCTTAGCTATCAGTACATTTCTGACTATTTTTATTATTGTGTTACTTCAAAATATATGCTCCATTTCATTCCATTTTACAAAAGGGAATACTTTTACATTTGTACAATACTGTCAGGGGGCTTTTTAGTGCTTATTTACAAAAAAAAAAAAAGGTTGTTGTGGGGGCTCGAACCCTGCCTGCCTACTCTTAGGCCAGCAACTCTACCACTAAGCTATTACTTCTTGGCTTACTTTGCATATTTAGTTCTTATATCCTTTTCCACTGACTGCTAACTGCAATTGAGCTAGTAGCACACCAGCGCCTGCGCGCACACAGTAGCAAACATTTACGGGGTTAAAAAAAAATAAAACAGGTTTTAATTTAATTTTATAACATCTCTTCACTTTATACACTGATGGTCTGTCGGGGCATGTGTTGTGTAGTGTGTTTATTCACATTTCCATGGCCTCTCTCGTGGCTGTTTACTTTCAGCCATTTCATTCTAGTCTTCCGGGGGCGTGTCCGCTTGCAGGGCTTAGCCTACAGACACGCCCCCTACTCTCTTACACGGACCGTGTAAGAGTTACTAGTGTGATTCAGCATGCCTCATGCACCTCATGCATATGCATGACATGCTAACATCACACCGTTTAACTGCAGCATCCGTGTAAGAGTTATAACTCTTACACGGAGGCTTCATGAATCTGGCTGTGAGTCTTTCTGCAATTCATACAGAGTTATATGTATTGGTTGCATATCTAAATAAGACTGCAAATTATTTTTTGTGACACCCATTGTTTCTACTACTTTGGAACTGTCTGGATATCCTGCTTCCATACTGCCCTCATTTCTACCTGCAAATCCTGGTAGTTTATGTCTTTGTGTCTGTCAGTACATAAGACACTGTAATTACTGAGTGTAGCAATTTCAATGATCAATGCTACTTTTGTCTTCTTTTCATCGGGTAGTAGATCTGGTTTTCTCACATCTGTTTTTCTACTCTTGGTAATGGGTGATCCCATGTGATATAAACTTCATCATTCTCCAGAATGCTTTCTAGCTCATGTTTACAATGCTTCTCAGCTACTTCAGTATTATAATGTTTGCATAATCCTCAGTGCAACAGTCTTGCCACATTATTTTGTCTTTCATTATACATGCCCTCTGTCGTTAATGTATCACATGCAGCAACGGGATGCATTATTGTTTGCAGTTCTGTTTAACAAAATCTTCATTTGTCTATTTCTCCCACGTTTAATGGACTTTGTAAAGCGATGTGTACATAGTCCACTATTCTGGGCACTATGGTCTGGTTTCCATTCCCGCTTGACACTGATATGCTTCTGATAAACTAAGCATGGAAGTCATTTTAGATTTGTTCTCTTCATGTTTCAAAACTTTCATTAAGTTTGGATCTGGTGAGGTTAGCAAATATGTATGCAGTCCTATGATTGCAGATTTATACTTGTAATCAGTTTTGAGGAGGTCAATACCTCCTTCAGAACAACGAATATATAATCTTGGCATATACTAATTTTTATATATCATTTTATAAGCATGAAATACTTTTGTTATTTTCCTTTCCAATTAATTCAATACCTTTTGGGGCTGGTCAGTCATCCCAAAACTGTGCATTACAGCAGGAAGAAAAAATTGGTTTATTGCTTAGACTTTGTTCCTAGATGCAGGGTTCTTTTCAGTATTACCTTTAGTGTTCTAAAATATTCCTTACTGAGTTTTGCTCACATTTGTGCATGTTTTATTGTAAATTCTTCTTCAGTCCCCAAATATTTATACACTCCCTCCTTCTCAAGTTCCTTTATATCACAATCCTATCCAAGACTGATATTTTCTTGGTGCTGCAGCTCTCCTGCTTTAAAGGCTGCTTTTGCACACTTATCAAAATCAAGTGACATTTTTATGTCATCTGAGAAAGATTTGATCACTTCTACTTGTGCTTTCAGCTCCTCATCTGATGAAGTATTCCATTTTAAATTATCCACAAAAATGAAGATAAGAAGTCTTTTAACTTTGTTGTAGTCTGAGAAACAAATTGCAGCCATGACCTAACCTGGCAAGTAGACAACTTTATGGATTAAGGCCAAGAAAAAAGAGAGTGGTTGCAAAGAGTCACCCTGGAATACCCCATTTGAATTGTTATCCCTGGGATAACATCCTTTATCATGGCTTAGCTGCAAAGTGATAGGCTACTGTGTCATGGTCACTGTAATGTAATTTATTAATGTAGAGTGAATCTTACACATCTGTAAGCACTCCTTTATCCAGGAATGTGAGATATTGTCAAATGTTTTTTTTTTTTGGAATATTTCCATGCCATACTTAGATTCTACCCCTTTTTACAATTACCCATTATGACTTAATTTACCAACAAATATTCCTTTGTTCCATATGACTTTCTTTTGAAAACCTTTTTGTTTTATTGCCATGATTGAGTTTTTTTATACATGGCTATAAAGTCTGCCAGCATCAGTTCTACTGAATAGTTTATATATCTTTACAAAGCATGTTTTAGGATAGCTTGCAGGTTCACTATTAAGAAGGCATATCATTTTTGATGTTATTAACTAGGTTGGTGTCTCTTCAAGGTGTACATATATGTAGTTCTTACTCATGGCTAAATCTTCATGTAAAGGTGTTAGTTATTTTATCCAGAAGTTAGGTGCTGGATCAAGGTCTGTGGTTTCCATTTAGGAGCTTTAATTAATGCTGTTTCAATTTCTCTGACAATTACTTCATCCCATCTCATATCTCATACATTTGAACTTCTTACTGCTTCTTTTACTTCTTCTATCTGTTCAGCATCTGTGTTATGCTCTGCAGGGTCTTCTTAGATATTTCTCTAAAATGTGTCTATTTCTTCATTTTTTGGTGATGTTTTTATTCCTTTTGCTTTGCTTTCCAATTTCCCATAAAACTGTTTGTGTCATCAATGAATTGCTTATTTTGTACCTTTCCTTTATATTTATCTGCATATCTTCTACGTTTTTTCTGCCTGTGCTCATAGCTTTAGTTTTTTAATTGCAACCATGTACGGCAGATCCTGGCCTGTTCTAATAATGTGCATAGATTTTTTTCTAAGTATTTTTGCTGATCTGTTCCCTCTTCTAAACTCTTATAATAACAGTGATAATTCATATCTTAATTGTGTTATACTTGTCTCTGTTTCACACTTCCACAATGGCATTTGATTTCATCCTTTCCATTTTCTTATTGCCCTGTATTTTTGTGTTAAGACTATATCTGTTATTAATTTAGTTGCATAGTAATATATCTTATTCACTTCTGTTATATCACATGGATTTCAGTTAATAGTCTTGTTTACTGTGTTCATTTGTTTTATCAGACTTCTAACATCTGGGGTCTTATTGACTTTCTATAATCTTTTTCTTTCATCAGTCTTAATATGTCTATCCATCTGTATTGCATCAAGCAACTCACCCCTTAGATCTTCTTCTTCTAAATTGAGGGCATTTTCTTTATTCTCTGTTTCCTGTAGGCATTTTGCAGAAAGTTCCAGAACATCTTCCAGTGACATATTCTCTTCAGCTGCATCCTGCTTTATGCATAACACTTTCAAATGGGAACTCACTGGCCTATCACTCCACAACATTGAGTGCATCAGATCTACCACTTCTTCCTGCTCCTTCCCTTGCTGTGCAACTCCAACTGAACTTTTGTACTGGTTTCCTATTGAAAGTTCTAGATTATCTTCATGTGGCAACTGATCAGATGTTTTCCATTCTACCTGTTTTTTCTTAATTTGGGGCTCATTGTTCCATCATGCTGTGATTTTATAAGAGTTGAATTTAATGGCTTCCTATTACATTATCGAAACATAATGTAATCAAATGCTCAGAACTTTGAAATGGCCGCATTTCGAAGATCACATTGTGAGATCACAGTACAGTGAAGATTGGCGTATTTGCTCTTTCCTCACTGTAGTGCGATCTCGGAGTTGGAATATATATTTAACGGGAGGTGTGGGGGGTGCAGCCCCCCCCACAATAAAAGTGTTGATATGTGGCTGTTTCGATGTTTTGAGCATTCAGTTATCTTTCAAAAACGTAATATGAACCCAAATTTAATACACTAAATTCTTCACTTTACAGGCAATCTATACCTTCAGTTTCTGTTTTTTTATCTTGATTATTAATCCTCTTTTCTACACCCCCCCTTTGTTTTCTTACTTTTTGTATTGGAAAATGTTCTGTATCTGGATGCATTTGCCTGTATTTCTCTTCAAATATCTTTGGTGTTGTTTTTTGTATTGATTACTTTTGCTTTCTCCTTTGCTTAAATACCATGCCATATTTAATCTCATTTTCTTTTGCATGACCATATTTCTTCTTCAGATGTCTCCCACTGCACCTGTTTATATTTAATTTGGGGACTCATTCTGCCATGCTGTGATATAGCCTGTTAGACTTTCTACACTAAATCCTTCACTTCACAAGTGTTCCATAACTTCAGTTTCTATTTGTTTAACTTCCACTTTGCTAATCTTGTGTTATACATCCCCCCTTTATGTTATTATTATTATTATTATTATTATTATTAATTGCATTGTGAAATTTTCCATACCTGGATGCATTTGCCTGTGTTTCTCTTAAAATATCTCTGGAGAAGCGTTTTTGTATTGATTAGCCTGGCTTTGTCTTTGCATAAACATTGCAACATGTTAGATCTCTCTTTCTTTCCCATGCCCATGTTGCCTTTATATAACTTTCAAAAATGTCTAGGTTCTGTCTATTATATTCTCATACTTCCTCAGTCACTTCTTTTTCCAAATGGGCCCAGGTTTCTTAATCTGTTTTTTCATGAATCTGTTGTATTAATGAGCACAAATTTGCATTTGAAGTTTTTGACAGTTTTTTTCTTGTGCAAGTATTTTTCTTGCCTCTAATTTCTCCCTTAATCTTTTTGAATATATTCTATCTGGAAATTTTTGGCTTCTTGCATAACACTAACAATACATAATTTCTTTCTTTCCCTCAATAGTCCACTCGATCATCTTTATGGCTCTTTTTTCTGGCCTTCAGTTTTTGTGTTGATTGGGGATTAGTACTTCATTCTACATTGGAAAAGGGGGTCATACTTCCTCTGAGCCTGGCCTAACCCCATCATAGGAATGTTTCCATATCGTCATGATTCTACACTGTCATTTTTCTCCAGTCCTAGCACCAGTGCACCTAGCAGGATCGGGCACTTTTTTAACCTAAGACTTGTTCACTGAGTTGTCTTTTTGATTTTTAACCTACTTTTGTACATGATATATGCTATATAGAATAAAATTGTATGTTAGTGTCATAAAAAAGGGTCCACCTCATGAAGGTACTCATCAAGACTTGCGAATGAATTCAATTTATACAATACTACCCTTCTTTGCTTGCTGATTTTATCATCTCAAATTCATCTAGCAATGTAAGTAGATGAATGAGACAAATGATTTTACAACTGAAAATACCTGTGGCTCAGGATATAACATTCTGTCCAGTGATTTCTTCTCTATATAATTCAGTGATTGTGTGTGTGTGTGTGTGTGTGTGTGTGTGTGTGTGTGTGTGTGTGTGTGTGTGTGTGTGTGTGTGTGTGTGTGTGTGTTTGCTAAGCACGCACCTTGATTAGTTGGGGGCTCTATAACTAACTTCAAATTTTCAAACTTTTGTTGACACCTTTGTTGAAAGGCTGTTACATCACAATAGTGTTGTTATGATAATGCTTGCATGAGAATGAATACCCCGGCATTTTTATTATTTTGCCTTCCCAGTTTCTAGAATTCATTTATCAGTGTAGTGCCTAGTGTTACAATCTTACTGGCTTTCTTAAAAATAGCTTTAGAAATTATGTAAACTGCCCACAGGAAATGTAATCTCTGAAGCAAAATAAAATAGCAGATATTAATGTAGCAAAATATGCCATATACAGTGAATAGGGATTCACTTCATAATCTCAAAATACTGAAATATCAAATTTCAGTATCTCGAGACCATGAAGTTGAAAATCCATATAAACGAAACCAGACAACCACGGAACCCAAAACTGTGAAAACACAAAACCGCGAAAACACACAGCACACACTACGTAACACATAGACACATACCTCCTGACACTTTCAAAAAAGGAATACAACACACACGCACACAACTAAATAAACACACATACCTACCCTTACTATATGCAGGGGAGCAAGCGCCCCTGCACCCCCCATGAAGGGGGCTGCACTCCCCATGCCCCCTACTTAAATATACTAACTCCAAGGTCGCACTACATACACACAAATAAAACACCACAACACAAGCAACATTCCCCTCACACACACACACACACACACACACACACACACACACACACACACACACACACACACACACACACACACACACACACACACATCTCTGTAACAAAACACACTAACACACACCACAGCCCCTGCCCCAAACCCTGAAACAAAAACACTTACCTGAATCCATGAACACAACACAACACCAGAACTGTTAATTCAACATGTGAGATTTTGAATTTTGCATTTCTGGTCTTTCACGGTTTTCGGCTTTCCACTTTATGGGCTCAAGATTCTGAAATTCAATATTTCAGGATTTCAAGCTTATAAAGTGAATCCAGTGAATAGGCATTGCACGTTGCCCACTTCCATCAGATGTGATATTAACATATTAATTTTCAAGTAAGGATTGTATGAATTACATGTGAAAGAATTGAAAATTAAAAACAAAACAACAAAAAAACCCCAATGTATTGTAGTCCATATATGAGACCTTGTAATGGCATTTACGCCAAGCTGATATTTACCTCTACAGCATCTCAAGATGTATACAGATACTTTTGACATGGAATAGCACAATTTATATAAAATGGTTCCTTATTTTTTTTTCTTTGGATTCATTTACTCCATGCATAAACACAAAATCCTTTTGTGAAATCTTTATACAGTATAAACTAAAGGAAGAACATTCTGATGAATACAATATTATTGTACCACATTTATAAATATTTTTCAGACTCTTACCATCTGTATCAGTTTGAAATATAATCAGTTTTAAGGGCTTGAACATTCAAGAAGATTGTTATGCTTGTATGACAACTTCACAATCTAATCTCTTTCTTGCCTATCCATAAAAGATAGAATATGTCGTAGCATTCAAATCTAAGACACAACATAAAATAAATTGAAGGCTCTCATTAAAATAGGAAAGAATAAAAGGAATTAATAAGTTAGCACCATCTTCAGAAACTAAAAATCTGTCATCTGTTAACAGAACAAAATAAAGCTATTACAAGTTAAATGCTTAAAAGAAATGTATCTGGAATAGAAAAAAAGAAACATAGAGATTGTAGATTTTAAGTAAGCACCAGAACATAATCTGATTTTTTAAAGCATGACTGGATATCTTATACTTTCTGGGATGTGTACAGGAGCAAATATCACACTTCATTTACTAATGATCTTGATATTTGGAAGCATAATGGAATAATAAGTGAGGTGAAATTAGAAATATCACATTAAGGTCGTACAGCATAATATAACTGGCCTAGTCAAGGTGTGATTATTCACAACTCTTCAGATTATGTACAGTGTACTATTGCATGACTTCCTTTTCTATAAGAGAACATTTAAATAAACTCTATCACAACTGTTACATACACTTGAGAAACAGAAAATAAAAGGGAGATGTCTTTATTTACTTGCAGTTTGCTGATAAATGTAATATTTACTTCTCTTTGAGCAAGCATAGTTTCATTATAGGCCTGACAGTTTAATCCTGAAAATTGTGTTCCATCAGTTTTTTTATGTAAATATTCCATCACACCATTTATACCACTGAGTGAAATTATTGCTGTGCAAAGAGCCGTTAAATAAAGAAATGCTATAAACAAAAATGTATGTACATGATTTTTCAAAAGAGCACTTAACAGTAAACATAGTGAATAAGTTAAATAAAATGAACATCTGCAGGAATAATACCGAGTCACCTAGCATCTGTCAGAAAACAGCACAGAACCATTACACCCTCTACTTGTCTGATGAACTACACAGAGTTTTTATATTAGAAAACCTTTCTGCAATGATCTGTAGAAATATGCTATCATTAAAGGGCTGTGAAATAGCTTTCTTTCTAAATAATGGAGTCCATCAGTGCACTGCAATCTAATTTAAATAATGAGCAACTTTCCATATTGTCACCAAATGTTTAACAAATGTACTCTTCAGTATTATATGATGCATAACATGAATTTGTGAAGAGAGTCTGTATCCTAAAATGAAGCTTGTATTCAGCCTGAATATTATTTTGTTGTTGAAAGACATAAGCAATGAAGCTTATATCACATTCACAATCTTGGGAGCAAAATTAGCAACTTAACCCTTAGAATTTCTGTAGTTGTTTCAGATTCTATTTCTCTGACCAGTGAGACATGACACCCAGATAGCAATAGAATCATAGCTTTCAACACATTCTTCATTATATATACTTGCTACCGTTTGTGCTAATTTCTACTAAAAGGGCAACACATTTACTGTACTAAGTCATAATCTGACATGTATCCTAAATATTCTATCTGCAGTGTACTATTCTATCTGCCTTACATAAGTAATATTTTTTCCTTTTAAAATCTAGCTGTTCCTAAAAGAGTGAGTAAAGCATGACTGAACTTAAGCTTTTGTTATAATGATATTATCCTGTGAAAACAATTTATGAAATTTGGAAGTGCAGAGAAATCCCAAAAGTCAATTTGCCTTATATTTTACAATTCAAAATTCAGGGTAATATGACAACAATTAAATAGATACTCCCTAGGATTCAATAAACTCTGTGTAGGCTTTGTGTGAAGCCTACATGGAGTTTACATGAGTGTGCAGTGATGCGCAGTGAACAGCAGCGCTCATTGCTTATTCGTGCCATGCACTGTGTTTAAACATAAACAAGTAAGGTTTCTTGGTTGGCAATACCTGTGTAAGTGAACAGGGATAGCAATCCTGTCTAAATACAAGCTCTGAAGTTCTGTGGTTTTGCATGGAATGCCACAATGACCACCAGGGCTTAACATCTCTCAATCTCTTAATGCAAGACATCTGGACAAAAGCCAACATAATGAGGATCAATGACACATAATTAGGGACAATTTGACATATTTGCTCTTTATAAATGTGCTGGAATAGCCAGGGGGTTTTGTTAAGATACATGTTCTAAAGGATTTGAAGTGTGAAACTCAAATGCATGCAATTATTGAATCACATTAATACTGAGATCTACCCAGTGATATGGCAGAAGACCATAAACTTCATAAGGAGCACACCAAAAGATATAAAGGCAAATATTTGGACATTCTGTGAAAATTTAGAGAGATGAAAGGTCTGATTGTTAAGTATATGGTCCAAACTACAGTGCAGATTATTGTGAAATCCTTTTCCTGGCATTCTGTACTCAAGTTGTGTAAATTATTTCCAAGGGTACATGCAATTCAATTTAAAATAAACACTCAGGGGAATCGTGTCTATTGAATAGGGAAACACAGATGAACTGAAGGAATGAACAAAGGAAAGAAGACAGGTGAAACAATATAATGTATAGCAGATGAGGGCATATCAATGGAAGACTGTTGTAACAGCAACTCAAGTCACATATCAATATTGTACAGTAGGGACTACACAGTGAAAATGTGTATTATGTGACATGGGGAGGATGTCTGTGTGAAATAAGCATCCTTACATGAACAATGCAGAGGACATCTATCAGGGATGTTATATACAATTAGGAAAGGGTGCATTTTGCGAAGCTGTGCAAATTAGTTTACCTGAATATGAGTGTAGTCTCAGCAGAGATCTCCAGCAAGTGGGACACAGGTAAAGGTTCATGGACAACATTAGAGGAAATATGCACAGTCATGGAGAATATCAGTATAATATTGCCAGTAATCCCATATCTCTGACATAACATATGTGATTTGTAGTGATCAGAGAAGGCTCTGCACAAACACATTTGTACAACTATTATGACATGTCTGCACTCTATGAGGGTAATCACACACACTGTCCTGACACTGTAACATCTGCTGGAGGTGTTAGGAGGGACACTGCTATATCTGTATGTGACATTATGATAAATACAGGCTAGTTAACTGGTGTGCATGGCACATAAATATGGCAACATCCATGGTCCACACTATCACAAATGTTATCCATGCCAATAATGTTGTCAAACAGCTATGTCTGTACTGGGTTCATAAATGGAACAGGCATCACACATGCATCTGGTGAAACACCTTGATGGGGTATCTGCACCATCAGACAGTAATGTTTATGCAACAAAAAGAATACCTAGGTATTACCAATAAGATGTGTGACAACTCACTGTGGCAAAGATGGTACATTTCAGTTACAAATCACTGGAAGATGTGCAGCGAGCTTCATGAAGAAGGGTACATTGTACTCAGTTATTGGTGTGATGAAGGCTCTGAACTATGGAGGTATTATGGCCTGTGATGTGGATGTCCTTCACATACTCAGTAGTTGTGTCACATACAGTGGATGTCCTTCACATACTCAGTAGTTGTGTCACATACAGTGGATGTCCTTCACATACTCAGTAGTTGTGTCACATACAGTGGATGTCTTTCACATACTCAGTAGTTGTGTCACATACAGTTGATGTCCCTCACATACTCAGTAGTTGTGTCACATACAGTGGATGTCCTTCACATACTCAGTAGTTGTGTCACGTGAGTAGCCAGCACTGTGGCCACAAGCTGATGTGCATTCCACATACCATTTACCCCAAGACACAGGTCACATACCTATTGGCCTGATTATAGGGTGTGATGTCTACATTATACTTGGGTTGTGTGCTTGTTTTCCTGACAATAAATCCCCCATCTTTTTGTGTCATTGCAGGTATTGTCATGGCTGTGGCAGCAATCTTTGGTGTGCGTTGATACTGTCTGTATTATACTAATATCACAGGTGGAGTCAATGATTGCCCACAATCTGTAGTCCTTCAGACATCTGTTTGGACACAGGATGTGTATGTCATGTGTGATGTCTGTGACTTATATAATGGACAAGAAAGGGCCTAGCAGACAGCCCTGATGTATGAACCTAATCATTGGACCTGAGATTTAGTTCACTTCACACATTTCAACATATTTCCATGCCATGTGTGTGATACAGTACTCTCTCAACTTGATGGCTTCATGATATAGGTGATTATGGCCACATCTGACAGTGTTGAGTGAATACCTCAGTGTGGATTTGTGTCAAATGCCTTGGGCTTGTTAGGGTCAAAAGGATGATAGTGTTGTCATCATGCATGCCCTTGATGACCTCTTTGAGGACATCTAACAGATGTAACAGACATGTTGTAGCATTAACAACTCACACAGGTCTGTAGCATATAGCTGGGATATTACTAATGTCCATTTAGTAAATGGTCCATGATGACATGCTGGTCTACCTCAGAGATGAGGAGATTCAGGATGCATGTATGCATGCATGCATGCATCGGGTGCTGTGCCCCCAACTGACATGGATGCATATTGATGTATACCCATCAACAATAACATAGTCAGTGTGGAGGGTGTGTTGAAGTGTGCATTCAACTGTGTCAGGAAGGTATATGTTCTGAGTCACACAATACATGATCTGTGATGTTGTTACTGGCCATTCATTCTGTGTTATAGGCCTGGATGAAGGTAAGACAGTCCATGTTGGGTATCCTGTTCTGGCCTAGGGTATGGACACAATCCCCATGCAGGTATCATTGAGAAACTCACCCAGCTTGGGATTAACTCTTAAGTCACTAGATGGGTAACCAATTGCTCACTGACAGAACACACTGTCAAAGTTGGTGAACCAACCTATACCGGTAGAGCTGTCACCATTGGTGTACCCCAGGGATCTGTGCTTGGCCCTTTACTGGTTGGACTGTATTTCTTGACAGTTCAGGCTAAAGTATATGGCCTTTAGCTTACCGCTTTTGTTGATTCTTGCATACTAGGTGTAATCATTGAGACCATCTATGATGACAACATAGCACAGGAGAGGCTAACACAGATAAATGATTGTTGACATCTCCACATGGTCTACAAATAAATGCAAAAATGTATCTTTATTTAGTCATTCTGCAAAGTGGAATTCCCTGCTACAGCATTGACAACAGTTACGTTATGCTGAAATGCAGTGATGCAAGTATCAGCAACACATATAGATAACAATCTGAACTTCGACTACCAAGTGTCCACACTGGTATTGAAAGCCTATATTGTACACATTATAGTCATGCCATTGTATTCAGATCTGAGGATTATATTACAGCACTGTACTCAAACCTTATCAGAACACTAATAGAGTATAATGCTGTCTTATGCATGTACCTCACCAGACACATGCAGCAGCTGGAGAGACCACAGGTGTTTCTCACCAAGAAAACAGAGGGCCTACAAACCATGCCATGATGTATGTGGATACACTGAAAGCCATGTCACTGGAACTTGGATCGTATAGGATGACATGACTTCTACCTGGCCTCCAGGCCAGTCTCTGCACCTGCCCTGGTGGGACTAGTGCACATTCACAAATCATGCATAGCTGATGACATCACCAGTGTCTGTTGAGGAGAATATGGTAATAACAGTATCCCACATGCTGGTGTTAAATGTTCTCTGTAATGTCAAGCAAGATCACACACACACCCACACACACACATACACACGCACACACACACACACACACACACACACACACACACACACACACACACACACACACACACACACACACACTCACCTCGGTTAACTCTGCATTTAAGGCAAGTGCCAGAGCTCAAGTCAGACTCTTTGGGTGTCTCAGACAATACTTTTCAGCTGATGACATCAGTAGTCTGGTGGGGAGAATATGGTAATAACACTGTGCCACATGCTGGTGTAAAAGGGTCTTTATAATGTCAAGCAGGAGCACAAATACACACACCCAGGTTATACCTCTCAACCTCTTAGAGCAAGAAATTTGGACAAAGCTATACAAAAGTGGGGCAAAGGCCCAAAAATAGGGACAATTTTTAAATATCGGGGTCTATATTCCCAAAGCAAAAAAAACGTATGTGCGAATACCAAAACATCGACCCCTATACCGTGAACCGTGAAAATCCCGAACGCACTAAACCGAGAAAAATAAAATATCGAGCTGTCATAGTCGGCCAACCCCACCACCCACTGCATACTACCTACCCAAACAGAATAAATAAACCACATTCATACACTAGCCAAACCCTACTTCTAACCTAAACTAAGCACCAAAACCCTACCTCCAACACTACACTAAACCCACAAACACAACTATCTATGCATTCTCCTTAACCCCCCCCCAACCCTATGGTCCATAACTACCGCACACATCCCCTACAGACATACACCTAAACAAAATAAATAATACATATACATACACTTAAAAAAAACCTACACCTAACACTACACTAACTCTTACATACAGTACCTATCTATGCACTTACCTTAACCCAAATCCAAACACTAAAGTCCTATCTATTGCACACTTACCTTACGGAGCTATACTGCAGATGGGCCAACCAAAACAAATCGACATTTCAAAATACGCGGTTTTGAACGTTCGGGGTTTACGTACTTCACGCAATATGGTTTGACGTCTTCATATTCGCCTAAAGGGATTTTCGATCGCATAATAGGAACCCAAATATTACCCTTACAAACTAGGAAAGTTGATAGAATAACAGGTTTTGAATTAGTATGAAGTTTCTGAGGGGTATGACGTTTGAAACTTAAATGTCTGTGATTATTTCCTAACTTCAATCTTTAATGATTTGCCAATAATTTGCCAGAAAACCATAATTTTATGAAGCACAGACCAAAAATACGATGCAAAAATCTGGACATTCTGCAAAAATCTGTATAGTTGAGAGGTATGACCCAGTTGACTGCAGTGTGAATAGAACCCCTACCTATCTAAGTACATAGGCTACAAAACCTCAGAACTTTAGGCGAGTGCCACAGCACAAGTCTGACTTTTAAAAGACTGCAAGTCAACTTGTAGTGGATGACATCAGCAGGTCATATTGGAGAGAAGATGTCATGAGGCCTGCATGAAATGGATGTGTAGGCATGTGCAAGCATCAAAACACAACCAATCCATGGGATTGGAGCAGTAACTGTAGGATACATACTTCTTCTCTTCAGGCTAGACACATACACGCACTGTTAACTGCAATAAGAACAGAACCCCTACTAAGCACACAGTCTACAGAACTAAGTATTTTAAGCAAATGCCATGGCACAAGTCTGACTTTTGTAAGACTGGAGTTCAACATCTAGTGGATGACATTAGATGTTGGAGAGAAAATGTTGGAAAGACTGCATGGAATGTATGTATAAGTATGTGCAGCACAAATCAAAACACTGTCACTCTAAGGGATTGGAGTGGTAACTGTAGGATATACACATCTAGTATTTGGGCTAGACAGTCTCGCACGCGCACGTGCACACACACACACACACACACACACACACACACACACACACACACACACACACACACACACACACATCAGTTGATTGCAAAGAGAACAACCCCCCTACCTAAGTACACAGACTACAGAACTCAGTACTCAGTGCATGAGCCACAGCACAACTCTGAATTGTTCAATACTGTAGGTCAACTTATAGTGGATGACATCAGCAGGACATGTTGGAGAGAAGATGTTGGGAGGCCTGCATGAAATGAATGTATAGGTATGTGTCAGTTTCAAAACACTGTCACTCCATTGGATTGGAGCAGTAACTATAGGATACACACTGTTGCTGTTTGGACTAGACACACACAGTTGACTGTAGTGAGAATAGAACCCTTACCTAAGTACACAGACTACAGAACACAGTGCTCTGCACATGAGCCACTGCACAAATCTCAGTTTTGCAAGACTGCATGTCAATTTTTAGTGGATGACATCAGCATGGCATGCTGGAGAGAAGATGTTGGGAGGTCTGCATAGTTTCACAGCTTCATAGGTTCATAGGTTCATAGGGGGTTACTAGCCTAATGGCCATAGAGTGTTTACACACCTAGCCTTATTGAGCATAGTTGGATGGTCATGGTTAGCAGAGTGATTTTATGATCAGCAGTGACAATCGCCCATCCAGTTGTCAAGGATGCACTTGAATAGGGTCATTGAGGAGCACCGCTTCACATGCAGTGGCAGCAAATTACAAAGGAGTGGCAATCACTGCAAAATATATCTGTCTCTCCAGCATATTCTGTCTGTGTCACACACTACGTTGAGATCCCTGGAATAAGTTACTCTTGTCTGATTTGATTTACAGATGTCCAGTATTTCTGGTAGGGCAGGGCTAGAGACAGCTGTAAGCCAGGCATAGGTCACCTCTCAACAGCCTGCATGATACTGAGTACCTTGACAGGTCTTACAGTCATTCCATGTTTGCCATATTTTGGAGGCCCTGAATTCTCTCAGTCACATACATCTGTGTTTTCACCAGTTGCTGCATGTGTCTAGTGAGGTACAGACAGAAGGGAACATTGCACTCAATTAATGGTCTGATAAGGGTAGAGTACAGCAGATCTATGATCTCTCTTGTCTTGGATGTGATGGCCTTATTTATGCAGTGTACAATGTAGAAAGTTTGTCTCACCACTACGGACACATAGTGATTGAAGTCTAGATTGCTTTCAACATGTGTGGGGTGCTATGTATAATATCATAATTAGCAGGGACACTGCATTGCCAAAGGGGCAATGAGGCATTTTTTCTTTAAGGTTCAGTCCGTGAGTTTAGCACCAATCATTTGTCTGTGTCAGCCCCTTCTGTAATATGTTAACATAGTTGGGAGACTCTTTATGACTGTGTCCAGTTGACAGTCATCCATAAACTTGGTAAGCAATGGGCCATCTGCTTTCACTGGACTTCAGAGAAATAGTTTCCATACAGTTGAAGGCCCAGCACATATCCATACAGTATTCCACTGGTAAGTGGTCTAGTGGTGAAGGTGCAGTCTCCAGCTTTAACAGTGTGCATTTTTTCGGTGAGCAAGTTGATTATCCATCTAGAATTTATGGGTTAATCCCTAAATGAGAGAGTTTCTCTATGATAACTGAATGGGGGATAGTGTCAAAGGTCTTGGATAAATCAACATAGTGGTATGTCCTGTTATCCCTCATCCAAGTCTTTGGGGGTCATTATGAAAGAAGTTCACTAGATTTAATAATCAAGATCTACATTTGACAAAACTAAAATGGGATGAGTCAAGTGTGCTGAAGGTCACCTGTCTTCCTGTGGGTAAGGTACATGCGGATCCCTTCCTTAGCTTGCAGTTTCTGCATATTAACAGACTGATGTGCATTGCACATCATGCAACATTTGATATTAATTTCTGTAGTGTAGGTGATATATGTATGAAAAAAGTACTGAAACACCAGGGTTGAATTGCTTGAGGTAGGCAATACATGGCTGTATTGTAAATATGTGACATATTTTTAGATAGGGCTTTCAGTTTATTATGTTTTCACATGTTATTTAATGTCATAGACAGAAAATGACAGTAAACAGCAATAATATGCAACAATATTTACTTTTCCATATCGTAGTGAGCAGCTGGTTAGAGTGATGGATGCAAAGTGTTTGTACATGTGAGATATATAAACACCAAAGTGGAAATTGTGCAAGAATTCAAACCAATAAACCAAAAAAAGGCAGACTTGGAGGGTCCAAACGACAGTCCAAACCATAATTTATTGAGAACAAGACAACATATAAATAAATGTAAAACTTTCAATGCTTAACTTGATCACCGTGTTTTCATCTTGCTAAGAAACTTCTTCAGAAGAAAGAGTACTAAGGACATCCCCATATTTATATGCTACAAAGTAATCTTAATTAAACAATGAACCAATCACATTAAATGCAGTAATAAAGGCATACAAAAAACACATCAAAAATTCTTAAAATCCAATAAATATATAAAAATATAAATTGCTTCATGTTATGACACTACAAAATGTTACAGAAATATAAATATAAAGCTTAACTCCTAAAAATTGATGTTGCTAAAAATAATAAAATACATATATGTAATATGGAACCAAATCTACTTACTATATAATAGGACCATCTAGTGGCCAATATGATATATTATCACAATTTTGCTGTCCTTAATTAAGTACTGGTGGCAGGCAGACCATATAATTTAAACCGGGAGCTTTATTTGCCTCTAAGACAATTTGCCAAAACAGCTCTCTGTACTCAAGCCTGGTCTCCCAGGGCCTACCTCTAATGTCCAAATCTACAATTTCTACAATGAAAAAAATAAAACTCAGCCCCCTGGAACTTTTATCAATGTTTTTTAGATGATATTTCTATTTTTTGGATAGATACCGAAGAAAAGTTTCTCTAATTTTTAAATTATTTATAATCTACTACGACCTTTTTAAAATTCACCTATGAAACAAAATATGATGAGATACATTATTTAGATGTTAATATTTCTAAAAAATAAAGGGAAATTCAAGTCAAAGGTTTTTAGGAAAAATACCTTTTCTAACACATATTAACATTATAATAGTGCACATCCATATTTTCAGAAGAGGGGCCTAGTAAAAGGCCAGTTTGTCTGTATGAGTAGAATGATTTCATATGATGATGATTACAGATATGAATGTGAGTAGTTAATGAATATGTTTAGACTAAGGGGGTATCCAGAAGATTTACTCAACTCAGTTTAGAATGAAGTGACACAAGTCAGATTGACTAAATTTGCACCCGTATTAGGCACTGGGGCACATGATACAGACCAGGTTAATAATGATAAGGATGAGACTAATAATATATATGAAGGGGCATTGGTAGTTACTTATGATGGGGATTCTGGTATTGAGAGGAAAACTATTGAAAAACAATGGGTAAAATTCTCTAGTATTTCAGATTTGTACATTCTTTTTGAACAACCTTTAAGATGGACATATTGGAAAGATCCCAACATAAAGAATATTTTAGAAAGTAAACGTTTCACAAATAAAGAAGGTAATAATAAGAAATGGGGCACTTTTAAATGTGGATGTTGTCCGCAATGTTGTTATATCAAAGAAGGAAACAGAGTTTATATTGAAGCTAGAGACAGATATATTAACAGTAATGGATACGGTAACTGTAAATCAGCAGGACTACTCTACATAACTATGTGTAATAAATATCAGGCATTCTACTTGGGGAAAAATGGAGAGAAAATTAAGGCAAAGAATGTATGAACATAGGCACAACATTAGGAAAAAGGTACCCACTAACGCTTTATTCAAACATACTTTGACTTGTATGGGGGCTGAGTTTCCCAGGGAACAAATTTGCTATTCTGAGAAACATACACACAGCACAAACACGCACAAAAAACAGCCATCCACACACATACACTTAAAATCCTACACCTAAACTAAACTTTACATACAGTACTAGCAATACACATACCTTAAACTGAGAACCAAGATGAACAACAACTGTAAATATGTGAAAACCAGGAGACTGAGCCAACAAGGAGATGTACACCAGCAAAATTCAACTTCAGTTCACACCGTTAAAGTGTATTTTGAGCTTGGAGTGAAATTCTTCCAAAATCCAACCACAACAACTCTAAAACCAAAACTTTATTGTACCGATGCGTATTAACTTAGGTTTCGTCCGTAACGACGAACTTCTTCAGAATACATAATCACAAATACACAAACGCTTTAAATACATAAGGTTACACCCAACTCATGAATTAATTGACAATTAATGTCTCATTAAATTACTGACATACCTTATTGGTATACTAATACCTCCCAACCTACTGAAATATATCAAAAACAGTGGTAAATGAATTAACTTTAAAATTGCTGTACATCCTAGTGTTATTAATCCATAATGAAATGAATATATGTATATGTATACAACTTAAATATATTCATATACATATAACTCAATATATAAAATATTTTAATTTTACATATATATATATATATATATATATATATATATATATATATATATATACAAAATGAAATAAATAACACGTAAATAGCAATGTTGCTACTGAAATTAAAAACAGATGAAATATGAAATTATTATTCTAATATGCTATTTAATTTCTAAAAATATGTATAATAAAATTGTGTCAATAATATATCAGACCAACAAATGTTGATCGAATAATGCAACTAATGAATAAAATTTGAATGACAAGGAAACCCAAATTGACCCCCCAAAACTTTGACCTTTATTTCCCCTTAATTCTGTTAAGTTTTAATATAGGTGTAATTGTGTGATATTCATTCAAACCTGGTTTATTATATGCATCTAAAAGTATCTGCCATTTTAACTCTTTAACATCCAAATCATATTGAGTAGTCTTACCCTGTGGATCATAGGTAATATGTTGAATAATACAAAATTTGAATTTATGATCAGTATTACTTTGAATATGTCTGGCTAAAGCATTGGTTGTTTTTAAATGTTGGATATCCAGCAGATGTTCTTTTACTCTATCTCTAAAGTGCCTGCTGGTTTTTCCAACATAAAATGCCTTACAATTTTGACATAATGCAAGATAAACTACGTTGGATGTATAACAATTAAAGCGTCCATTAATCTTGATGTTACAGGAATTCACAACTATATTACCACATGTGCAATGAATGTGGGTACACACAGAACACCTCCCACATTTAAAATTACCTTTGGATCTAGTGTTATATCCCTCAATAGTTCCGTTTTCTTTTTCAAACATATCCTTAAAGGACAAACTTTTCCTGTAAATAAACTTAATTTGTCCTTGAAACAAATGTCCCCAAACATTGTCTCTGACCAAAATTTCCCAATTCCTCACTATAATTTTTTCAATGATTTCAAATGAATCATTAAATGTTGATATATATAAAGGAATATTATTCACCATTGGTTGAATGGTTGTCTTATTTGTGTTGCATCTATTAGATGAAAAACCAAAATGAAGTATTGCTTGATATGTCCCGACTTGTCTTTTATATGCCACTTCTTGAAGTATCTTTTGACATAGTTGTTCAGGGTAACCCCTATTTTGAAACAAAGATGACATATAAATCAGTTCATCCATGAATTCCTGATCATCACTCACCATTCTGGCCACCCTGACCATCTGCCCTTTAACAATGGCTTTTTTCTGATGGTCAGGGTGCTAGCTTTCGTAGTGAAGGTATGAATTGGAGAACATTGATTTCCTATATATATTTGATTTTAATCCACCATCATCCTTGTTGTAAGATAACCTAATATCCAAATTGGTAATCACATCCTGACTAATTTGATAAGTAAACTTCAGGAATCTAACCGTGTTGTTGATATACGTAAGAAAGGAATTCAAGGCTCTTTGATCATCATCCCAGATGATAAAAATGTCATCCAGGTATCTGGTATACATTTTAATATGCCCGTGAAATTCTGTTTTAAATATATAATTATTTTCCCAATAACTCATGATGAGATTGGCATACATTGGGGCGCATGATGCCCCCATTGCCACACCATTATTTTGTTGATAATAATTGCCCTCATAGAACAAAAAATTATTGTGCAACACAATATCCATTAAATTAACCAAAGTATTAATTCTATCCTGATCATATATGTGAGTTTCAAATAATTGTTCCTCCAACCATATTAGACCTATGTCATGCGGTATAGTTGTAAATAAATTGCATACATCCACAGTTACAAAATAGTACCCATCCCTCATATCAAATTCTTTAATTCTACCCAAGAAATCCCATGAGTCTTTGGTAATATAGGGGAATTTGAACATACCCTTTTTGAAATGATGGTCTAAAAATTGACTAATGAAGCAAGTTTTGCTCCTCTTTCCATCAACTATTGGTCAAAACTGCAAGTTGTTCAACCCCTTATGAATTTTGCGTATACCAAAATCCCCACTGATAACGGAATATTCATTCATCAAATATTCATATTCAGTCTCAGAAATCTCCCCCTGAAATAACATGTCACTAAGAGATAAATCTATTTTTTTATGTGCAATGTTAATCTCATTTTTACTTACTTCAGTGTAAGAATCATTGAGTAACATATTTGTCATATAAGAAATATAATCACTTTTATCCGTGATAACCACTCCGTTACCCTTATTGGGTCTCATAATTCTAATATCCTTCATGTTACATATCTCACTTAATACAATTTGTTCCACTTTGGATATCTTAGAATGTATGGTTTTCCTACATGTTTTATAAAACTTCCTCATGTCAATTTCACTCAGCTTTTCAAAAATAGCTACACTGTCATTCATTGGGGGATTAAATATACTAGGCTTAGTAAGATTGCCCTTATCATGAATGTCATTATTTTCAATACTGTTATGAAATAAACCTTTTAAATTCAATTTACGGGTGAACAACTTTAAGTCCAACATGGATTCAACTAAATTTCCCTTTTTACATGGGACAAAACTAAAGCCTCTCAAAAACAAGTTGACTTGTTGTTCATTCATGGGTAGTTTAGAATAGTTAAATAATCTAAAATCTCCCTTAGTGTTAGTTGTAACAATAGGATTGCTTAAAAAAGTGTTTTCCAATATTCCCAAAACATTGTCGGTATCATTATGACACTCATTAGCTGCAACATACTCAACCAGATTCCCCACAATTTGTTGGTCAAAGTAAATATCAGGGTTAAAATCAATAAAAAAATTAACATAATTAACTTTTTCATCTTCAGTTGAAATAATGACTTGTTCACATTCAAAATTACCACATACATTTACATCACTTGTAAGTTCTGATACTATATCATTGTCATCATTATCATCAAATAAATTACTGTTGTTGTTAAAACACTCATATGTACTTAGATCCATGAGAATGTTACTATCCGTAATATTGTAATTATGCTGTATAGATGTCCCATTTAAATTAGATTGGGTGTAATTACTAACGCTAACATCCAAAGAATCATCATTGTAAACAGAATCGGTTGATGCTACTAAAATATCATTCCTAACAGCAAATCCTTTATTTTTGGATGTTTGCCGTATAACCAACCTTTTGCATATTGTATTGTCATTGTTCACTATGCCATGTTGATTTGTACAAAAGTTATTTGAGGGTGATGTCGAAACATGTATATTTTGAAAACTGTCGTAATCGGTCCTAATATAAGAACCATCCAAATTTAACTTACCTACATTCTCGTCTTCAATAAAGTGTGATGACTCTATACTAAGAGAATAATACTCTGAATTAATGTCCTGATACACAAGTCCATTGATGTTTTTCATTGTCCTGTACAACGCTGTCTCATTCATTTGCGCATTTTCCAACCCTACCTTTGGTTGAATAAAAAATTCTGTTTGGGTCGGGCACCCTTTTGATCATAGTCATGAATAACTGTTGCATGCCCCTGATTTCTAAGTCTATCCGAGCGTCGCAAACCTTCATCTGTAAGACTCCCATTGAACATACGGGTCTCAGTTTGGTCATCACGTTCACCACACGGGTTGACGTCATCAATTTCTTCCGTATTCTTTTCATTAACCCTATTGCTGTTGTAATTATATTTGTCATCACCTGTTGTTGATTTGGGATAGATTTGTCCCGTTTCATATCTTTTAATGTCCCTTTGAATTTTGCTATTTTTCTTCTGATATAATGTTTCACAACTGTGTTCGACATCTACAATAATATGTGTATAATTGGTGTAATACTGGTCAAAAAGAAGGTCTTTGGTGATGTTATTGTTCAGTTCATCCAGTTGACTAAGCAGACCTTCTATTTTGATGTTATTATACTTGACCATAATGTCCATAAGTTTCAAACCACAATTGTTAAAAAATTCATGTAATTCTTTCAACATAATCTCATCTCTCTCACAGCCATTCGGATATCTCCAAAGACGTAATCCTTTAGGTACCATACCTAATTCGATGTTCCTAGTAAGGTAGCTATTTTCCAATTGTGTTCTCTTAAGTTTGAATAATTGCGTTTCAAACAATTTGAGCATATCTTTCATGGATTGAGAATGTCTATTTGTTGTTACACCTTTCGGTGACCGTACTGCATTAAAAGTATAACAATTAGTTTTCCATGCGTCGCTGCTGCGAACCACATTCGTAACTGGATTACCTTGATTGAATGAACTCCCTTTATCATCGTCTCCGGTACAAGATCTGGGTGTAACCTGTGTAAGGGGTAAGCCCAAGCTATCCCCTACATCCCCTTGACCAATTCCAGTGTCTTTGTTAATCAACTTTTGAATGAGAACCGAATGTTCTCTAAGTTGTTCACGAATTTGCTGCAACAAACTCCCCACGTCAGCCGAGACACCCTCGTTTTCTATGAATGAACTGAGAACCAAGATGAACAACAACTGTAAATATGTGAAAAACCAGGAGACTGAGCCAACAAGGAGATGTACACCAGCAAAATTCAACTTCAGTTCACATCGTTAAAGGGTATTTTGAGCTCGGAGTGAAATTCTTCCAAAATCCAACCACGACAACTCTAAAACCAAAACTTTATTGGACCAATGCATATTAACCTAGGTTTCGTCCATAACAACGAACTTCTTCAGAATACATAATCACAAATACACAAACGCTTTAAATACATAAGGTTACACCCATCTCATGAATGAATTGACAATTAATGTCTCATTAAATAACTGACATACCGTATTGGTATACTAATACCTCCCAACCTACTGAAATATATCAAAAACAGTGTTAAATGAATGAACTTTAAAATTGCTGTACATCCTAGTGTTATTAATCCATAATGAAATGAATATATGTATATGTATACAACTTAAATATATTCATATACATATAACTCAATATATAAAATACTTTAAATTTACATATATATACAAAATGAAATAAATAACACGTAAATACCAATGTTGCTACTGAAATTAAAAATAGATGAAATATGAAATTATTATTCTAATATGTTATTTAAATTCTAAAAATATGTATAATAAAATTGTGTCAATAATATATCAGACCAACAAATGTTGATCGAATAATGCAACTAATGAATAAAATTTGAATGACAAGGAAACCCAAATTGACCCCCCAAAACTTTGACCTTTATTTCCCCTTAATTCTGTTAAGTTTTAATATAGGTGTAATTGTGTGATATTCATTCATCATGAGTTATTGGGAAAATAATTATATATTTAAAACGGAATTTCACGGGCATATTAAAATGTATACCAGATACCTGGATGACATTTTTATCATCTGGGATGACGATCAAAGAGCCTTGAATTCCTTTCTTACGTATATCAACAACACGGTTAGATTCTTGAAGTTTACTTATCAAATTAGTCAGGATGTGATTACCTATTTGGATATTAGGCTATCTTACAACAAGGATGATGGTGGATTAAAATCATATATATATAGGAAATCAACGTTCTCCAATTCATACCTTCACTACGAAAGCTGGCACCCTGACCATCAGAAAAAAGCCATTGTTAAAGGGCAGATGGTCAGGTGGCCAGAATGGTGAGTGATGATCAGGAATTCATGGATGAACTGATTTATATGTCATCTTTATTTCAAAATAGGGGTTACCCTGAACAACTATGTCAAAAGATACTTCAAGAAGTGGCATATAAAAGACAAGTTGGGACATATCAAGCAATACTTCATTTTAGTTTTTCATCTAATAGATGCAACACAAATAAGACAACCATTCAACCAATGGTGAATAATATTCCTTTATATATATCAACATTTAATGATTCATTTGAAATCATTGAAAAAAATTATAGTGAGGAATTGGGAAATTTTGGTCAGAGACAATGTTTGGGGACATTTGTTTCAAGGACAAATTAAGTTTATTTACAGGAAAAGTTTGTCCTTTAAGGATATGTTTGAAAAAGAAAATGGAACTATTGAGGGATATAACACTAGATCCAAAGGTAATTTTAAATGTGGGAGGTGTTCTGTGTGTACCACATTCATTGCACATGTGGTAATATAGTTGTGAATTCCTGTAACATCAAGATTAATGGACACTTTAATTGTTATACATCCAACGTAGTTTATCTTGCATTATGTCAAAATTGTAAGGCATTTTATGTTGGAAAAACCAGCAGGCACTTTAGAGATAGAGTAAAAGAACATCTGCTGGATATCCAACATTTAAAAACAACCAATGCTTTAGCCAGACATATTCAAAGTAATACTGATCATAAATTCAAATTGTGTATTATTCAACATATTACCTATGATCCACAGGGTAAGACTACTCAATATGATTTGGATGTTAAAGAGTTAAAATGGCAGATACTTTTAGATGCGTATAATAAACCAGGTTTGAATGAATATCACACAATTACACCTATATTAAAACTTAACAGAATTAAGGGGAAATAAAGGTCAAAGTTTTGGGGGGTCAATTTGGGTTTCCTTGTCATTCAAATTTTATTCATTAGTTGCATTATTCAATCAACATTTGTTGGTCTGATATATTATTGACACAATTTTATTATACATATTTTTAGAATTTAAATAACATATTAGAATAATAATTTCATATTTCATCTATTTTTAATTTCAGTAGCAACATTGGTATTTACGTGTTATTTATTTCATTTTGTATATATATATGTAAATTTAAAGTATTTTATATATTGAGTTATATGTATATGAATATATTTAAGTTGTATACATATACATATATTCATTTCATTATGGATTAATAACACTAGGATGTACAGCAATTTTAAAGTTCATTCATTTAACACTGTTTTTGATATATTTCAGTAGGTTGGGAGGTATTAGTATACCAATACGGTATGTCAGTTATTTAATGAGACATTAATTGTCAATTAATTCATGAGTTGGGTGTAACCTTATGTATTTAAAGCGTTTGTGTATTTGTGATTATGTATTCTGAAGAAGTTCGTCGTTACGGACGAAACCTAGGTTAATACGCATTGGTCCAATAAAGTTTTGGTTTTAGAGTTGTCGTGGTTGGATTTTTGAAGAATGTCACTCCAAGCTCAAAATACACTTTAACGGTGTGAACTGAAGTTGAATTTTGCTGGTGTACATCTCCTTGTTGGCTCAGTCTCCTGGTTTTTCACATATATACACTTACCTTAACCCAACCCTAACCCTGAGGTCCGTCACTATCGCACACTCACCTCACCCGCACCCTAACCCTAACTCACCTAACCTGCCCCCTGAACCTAACCTACACACAATCGCACCCTTACCTGACCCGCGCCCTAACCCTAACTCACCTAACCCACCCCTAACCCTAACCTACACACAATTGCACATTTACCTGAACTCGTGCCCTAACACTAATGTCCACACAACCACACACTTACCTGAACTGCTCCCTAACCCTAACTCACCTAACCCGCCCCCTAACCCTAACCTACACACAGTCGCACACTTACCTGAACCCGACCCGTAATGCTCCAACATATCAAATGCTGAAAACAGTGAAGCCACAGCAATGGCCTACTGAATTCTTTCCCTGGGAAAGAATTCGATGTCGTGCACCTTTGCTGTTTTCAGCATTCGACATTACTGGTTCGATAATATAACATTCGATGTTAGAGAACTTTGATGTTATAATATAGACCCATTAAAAACACATTCTGATTGATTACACATGGGCTTAGGTTGGAGATGTCATCCAATTTTTGTTGAATGTAGAGATAATGGATATATAAAGGGGAAAAACTATTACCCCTGTGTTACTGTTAAATGTGATGATGTTGTCATTACATTTTACTTAATTTCTTTCAGGACCATCCAGCATACAGAGCATACTATCATCTGCACATGGTAAAAAAAAAACATTTTTATGTCAGTACTGATGAGCATTTCAAAGAAGTATTTTAGTGTGTGATGTTGATGTCAAGATTGTTGCATGTATTACTGTACTGTCTAATACTGGCACCAGTGTTATTTTGTTGACATATATTGGACTACAGTAGTGTAGGTATTAATTGTTCCTGTGACTGATGCTTATTATCACAGGTGATCATGACAATGGAAGTGTGTGATTTCTACTACCTGATGTCAGAGTATCAGCAGACTCTAATGATGATGGTGGCCATACAGAGACACGGTTGGGGGTGCAGAGGTTGAATCTGACACTGAAGATGGCATACAGTCATCCTCTAAAATTCCATCAGACACAGCCAGTAGGCCTACGCCTACCCATTCCAGTGAGTACACAGATATTGGACAGGTGGAGGGAGAGGCAACTGATCAGGGAAGTGTGGTTACTGTGGCTTCAGTGCCTGTTAAATCTGGCTATAACCAAAGTGCGGGTGAGGTGCAATGCAGGAGGGTTGTTAGTGGTGCTCCATGGAGGCCTTATTTCCATCCTCCATCTGATCTAGATGTTTCTTCCTCTACCACTCAACGTATGTTTAGGGCCATCATGGAGGCACAGACATGTTCCCATAGGCGCTCCAGAAAAATGCTTAGGGTTGTAGATGTGGCACAGGGTGACATGCATTACTGCTTCTACTCTGTTGCCGATTCAATGTATCGGATGAATGACGCATTGGAACAAGTGGCATCTGTGATGGAACATGAGCTGGTAGGGGGATGGCATCCTCATGGACATAGGTCAGCCACATCATCTGATGTTAGCCAAAGTGGCCATGCCAGATCACGCTCCCTTAGTGGCAGTACATCCACTGCTCTGTCAGTGGGTAAGCTGTCTGCACCCAGACATGATGGGCCATGGGGTCATGGTCCTGGGTGTATTCTTGATGGAGCTTGTCCTGCAGACATCAGTCATGTTCAGGTAGCAGCAAGGGCTCTGACCATGGGCATGGATGTGCCAGTGCAACTCCTGGCAGAGCCAGTTCTCATGGCTGTTTGACAAAGATGAACTGCCACCGCTACCATGCACAGCTCACACCTGTCTGACATACAAAGACGTGCAGTTAGCACAGACCTTGGCTGTGTTCATGCAGACAATCACACAACAATTTCACCTGGAGGACCCTGCAAAGAAGACACACACACACACACACACACACACACACACACACACACACACACACACACACACACACACACACAAAAACAGATACATGGTTCGACCATGCAGCTTTAAACTCATTTTGTCTCACTGGCCATTTGTTGGTTTATCCAAATGTCTGCCTGCTTCTCTTTCTTACACACACTCACCAACCTTTTGTGTCAGCCTAGGCTTCCTGCTCCCCAACACCCTGTGCAAGTGATGATAACTGTGCCATATCCATGTTTTGTATCTTTTGGATTCAAGGATACATAAGTTTTGTGTCTGATGCTCAGGTGGCATAGATGACTTACTACATAGTGTATCTGCATTTGTGATGTTGAACTGGTAATTGCGTTTTTGACTTATACTGGTCTGAGAACGTTAGACAGTTGATAGCATCAACATTTCCCAGCTTTATTGTGAATGATCTTGTGTGGTTTGTGAAATCTGAAGCTGCAATGTGTATCATTACCTTCTAACTTCTCTCTTTAATGATTTTCCAGTACAAACATATAGTGTTAAACTGAGGGCATGCTGTGAACATCACTACTTTTGAGACATATGACTGTGTGAATCATTGATGCCTGGGGTCTACTCCTTAATAATGGACACCTACAAGTCAAACTGGTCTTTGCTTTCACATGTTAAGGTCATTTCTGTAGAAATCTCCCACATTTTACTTGCTTAAATCCAAATAAAATGTAAGCACATTTCAGTCATTCATATTATTACACAATACACTCTAGGTTCAAGACTTACCTTGTAAATCCAGCAGTTGCAACAGTTTTAGTTCAGGGCTGACTCATTCTGATGCAAGCAGCATACAGCCAATACATGGGAATGTAAAGGCTGTGAGAGTTACCTGGCATCAATATTACTATATGAATGTGGATAGGAGGAAGGTGTAAGACCCTTAGATGGTGAGTGAGTGTGCTATGCATTGGTTCACAGCCAATGCAAGGGCATATTGTGCATGCTTACATCTACCTACACCCAAAGCAGCTGCTGCTTCCCCCTCTGACTTCTCACCTGTGTGTGGCTGTGGTGACCTTGGCATTGGTTGTGGGATGTGTGCCCCTTCCCCTTGTTGTTCCCACTGAAGCTGTTTTCTCAGGATGATGTTATGCAGCATGACACATACTGTGAATATTTCAGTACATGTCCATGGATTGTAATGTAGGGTTCTCCCAGATGTATCCAGAATCTGGAACCGTGAATTCAGCAGCCCAAACACTCACTCTATGATATTTCTTGTTTGAGTGTGTGCCTCATTATGGCATTCTTCAGCATGTGTGTGTGTGCATTTCCATTCCCCAGTAAATGACCCCGTGGGATATCCCACCAGTGAACATCTGATACAGTTGGGAGGTGTGCCAAATATGTGAGTCATGATAGCTGCCAGGGTTACCAGCACACACATTCAAGATTATTCCTTGGCATTAAACACAACTTGGCAGTTAATAGAGTGAAATCCCTTTCTATTAATGTAGACCCTTCCCTGTTCCCTAGGTGGTGCCTTAATTTCTACATGTGTGCAATCCCTGGCACCCAGTACATCAGGGTAGTGTGCTACAGGGTGGAACTCCTGCATATTTCTGGCCCTATCCTCAGGAATACAGGTGAAATACCTGTGGTCACTAGTATGTCGGAGCACAACATTCAAAACTTTATGGATGATCCTGGATGCTGATACTTGTGACACCCCCAGCATGTCCCCTGTTGGTCTCTGAAAGGTACCTGTAATAAAGATTCTAAGTGCTACACATATCTTTGTCTCCACTGGGATGGGTTTTCCTCAGTTTGCTCTGGCTCTGAGCTGAGGACAACAGAGGTTGCAGAGTTCTTGTGCTGTGTTTCTATCCACTCTATAGCAATCTACAATTTACACATCATGTAGGTTGTGATAAATTACCCTGGATTTGAAAATTCTTCTCCTTCTTGGCATTGGTCTATTAGCAGCAGCAGTTGCACAGACTTCAGCCTTTTGAGCATACACATGAATTAAAGGACCAGCAGCCCCTAACACTGTTTCTGTGTAGACTCCTTTCTGTGACTGTATTCCAACAGTTTTGGAATTCACAAGAAAAACCTACACTGAGTGTACATGATTGCTTTATAGCCTGTTGAATAGCTCCTCCATCTTGGATTGGTTGATTAGCATACAATTCTATTGTTTATGCTGTAATGTGCATGCCACTGTGCTTATCTTGTTTGTGTGGCTGTGCACAGCTCTACACACCATGTAGAATTGCTTATTGAATCCAAAATGGTGTGCTAACATTTGCGCATAATGGCACGATGCACACACAGTGTAAGTGGACCATGTAGGCTTTTTTTAATCTGGCAGTCCAACTATAGCATTGCATATGATATTACAAAAAGTGACATGCATTTTATTCAACAGAATGATTTTTTGAAACTGTGATGTTCAGTTATATAGAAGAATCCAGCACTAAATTTATTATTATCCATGTAAAACAGTCATGCAATAAATTGTACAACTTGTTTAGATGAAATAACATTGAGCCATACATCTTTATATATATATGTGTGTGTGTGTGTGTGTGTGTGTGTGTGTGTGTGTGTGTGTGTGTGTGTGTGTGTGTGTGTGTGTGTGTGTGTGTGTGTGTGTGGATAAATTATGCATCTATATATATATATATATATATATATATATAAAGCAATTTTTTAGTACTGCTTTAATTAAAGAGGTTTTTAGTATTACTCATAGCACTGGAAATGCTTTATGCAAAATCTCTGCTTAAGGGTCTTTTGGTAGACTGCAACTTGTTTGCCAATAATGAATTGTATTATTTTACTAAAGCCGGCATTCTTTTTTGGAGGTATATCTATATATGGGTTCCTATGAGTTCATCGAAATGCCAAATCATCGACGCTCACTTCTTCGACACGAAAACATCGACTCTTCATATCATCGACAATTCACGTAAGCGATCCTCCCCCTCTCAGGACCCATGGTAGCACTTGTGTGTGTATTGCGACGTAAATTACAACGCTGTCAAGGGAAATTGTGGGTAGTGACTTCAACCACATGCGCTGTAGCAGACAAACAAGTGCTACCATGGGTCCTGAGAGGGGGAGGATTGCTTACGTGAATTGTCGATGATATGAAGAGTCGATGTTTTCGTGTCGAAGAAGTGAGCCTCGATGATTTGGCATTTCGATGAACTCATAGGAACCCATATATATATATATATATATATATATATATATATATATATATATATATATATATATATATATATATATATGTATATATATATATATATATATATATATATATATATATATATATATATATATATATATATATATATATATATATATATATATATATATATATATATATGTACATGCATTGTCACTAGTCTCACATATGGCTGACTAATGCTAATATAACAGCCCTTTGGAAATGAGTTAATAAATCATAATATAACAAAAGATATTATACAAATTGCAGTATAATACAAGAGGTTTTGCATAGAATCCAGAGGTTTATTTTAACTAGATTGCCTTTACTACCAAACCCCACTTTATGCAGCTCTATTCTTCATGACTGTAGTGTTCGTAGTTGTACAATCTTTTGTATGATGACCATGGAGTCTCCAAGACAAGATAAATTCCCTGTCTTTGGCATTATCTATTCTAAAATTGAGTTATTCATTTTGATAAGCAAAACACTAATACTACATATAATGTCATCCAAAACTAAGGATTCTGGGGATTGATGTCTGTATGTTTTCTCCTCTTGCTGACTACTAGACGTAACTGTTAATAAATAAATAACTTGTTCATTGTAATGATGCCCTCTCACCATGATTTCATAACTGTACTGTACAGATGCTGCATCGTTCAGTTCTAGTCATGTGTTACTTAAAGACTTTGAAAATATATTATCCCTTAGTATAAATTTTAACATGTTTAAAATATGGTTTTGAAATGCTTTTAGCTCTTGGCTTCATCAGCAGTTTTACTAGAAAGATTATGCATTATCCATTCAGTATATAGTAAATTTTAATGTTTTAGGGCAAATTTAATACCATTTAAGTGTTTTAGCAGAATTCAATCTAAGTCCATTTTAGCATTATGTTTTTTAATTTGCTTCATAATTTATCCATGACCTATTTCCAAAGGCATGCTAGTGCTGTTTCAGATATATGAGCAAAACAACTTCCAGCTGCATGTTTCTAAGATGAAGGACTGTACCGATTAACATTTTAAAATGATTAATTTTGATTTGTCAGTATAGTATCACTTATGCAGCAATGTGATAAGCCTTCTACCCATGCCACAAAGCAATGATAATTTCCAGAGGGGTTTGCAGATTACTGGTCTGCTAATGGTGCCTGCATTTCTTAATGACCTGGTATATGTGAAGAGAAACAAATACACTCACTCACAGAGTTTCGTCTGCACTATGCCCCCTATTGAAATGTCAGCACCTTGAAATGCCAAGTGCCAAGAAGCTGAAAAAAGCCAAAAAAAAGACCTAAAACACATTAGAAGTGTGAATCTCAAAAACTGCTGTTCTCTGTTAAACGTATTTTTTACAGGGGGGGGGGGTGATGCCCTACCATTGAGAAAAAGGATTTTTCCAGACTTAGAATATGTAAACCAGTTCTTTCAGCCATTCAGTCTATGCATTTCAGGACTAGCTCTAGTGAGTTCCAACATTTCAAATGACTATCTTCTCAGAGTAAACACAGTTCTGCATCTAAAAATGTATTCAGTCAATGATGACTCCACTCAAGAAGTTTGTTCTATATACGCTTCCTGAGTGGAGTCATCACTGAGTGGATGTATTTTTGATGCACAACTGTGTTTGGGATTTAAGATTTTGTTTCCTGCTCCATGTTGTATCTGTGATGTTGTTTGCCAAATCAAAGACAATATTTTGAATAGTACCTGGGCTGGAAAGAATGTCTCCAAAAATAGAATGATTAGGGGTCATGCATATGTGATATAAAGTACTTTCAGTTTGAATATGTTTTTTTTTTGTGGCAGGTAGTAAGGCTGATTTGAGGACTTCAACATATTCCACTCTTGTGGTCATCAAATTAATGGGATTGGATGATACTAAAATTGTGTACCAGACTATATAGACGTATTTGTCATATCCACAGTGATACTGGCAGGAGAAATAAGAGCTTAGTCTT
>NC_056729.1:229134668-229154668 GCF_019279795.1 Protopterus annectens | reverse complement strand
TTTAAAGTGTTTTTTTGATTTTATCTGGTTTATTTTTTAAAAAACAAACAAACAAAAAAAAGATGTTTTTCCGTCTTTCTAAGCTAGTATAGTATAGTTTTCAGGTTAGTGCTGAATTCAGAGCTGTGTTACAAGTTTTTGTATTTGCTCATACCTTACATGGATAGAAGGAAGTTTCTCTGTTCACCTGTGAGAGAGGGGAGTTTTGAGCAGCCTTTCTGTACCTGGAAGAGTGGTTTCAGCCCAGAAATTAGTAGTTTATTGGCCATTTTGTACTAATTTCAATCCTTCATTTCCCTGCTATAAACCCCCAATTTGCAAGGTTTTTGTGCCTGTATACTGCTCAGCAAGCTCCTGCCTGGTGCCCTGCAGAGTTCTGCAGCAGCAGAGAGACAAAAGAGAGACTTTGGAGTGATTAAGTATCATTTTTCTGCATTTTCTTCTTGCTTTTAGCTTATCCCACCTAAATGCTGATGTTTTATTATTTCTGTGATTTAACAAGCTTGTTTCAGCTGCATATTGTACATATTTTATTGCCTGCACTTTAACAAAGTTGTTTGTGTGTTTAAATTACTGCATAACTGTTGTAGGCTACATACTCAAGTGTGATAGCATTTTCTGTACATTTAAAGTGTATTTTTTATTGTATCTGCATTATTTTCTGAAAAAAAATAAAAAAATACTATACTTGTTTTCCTCACCTTTCTAAGCTAGTATAGTCCAGGTTTCAGATTAGTGCTGAATTCAGGGCTGTGTTACAGGTTTCTGTGCTTTCCTATACCTTACTTGGATAGAAGAAAGATTCCCTGTTCACCTGTGAGAGAGGGGAGCTTTGAGCAGCCTATCTGTCCCTGGAGGAGTGGTTTCAGCCCAGAAACTAGAAATTTATTGGGCATTTTGTGCTACTTTCTATCTCTTTCATTTTCCTGCTAGAAAACCAACATTTGCAATGTTTTTTGTGCTTGTATACAGCACAGCAAGCTCCTGCCTGGTGCCCTGCAGAGTTCTACAGCAGCAAAGAGACAAAAGAGAGACTTTGGAGTGATTAAGTATATTTTTCTTCATTTTCCTGCTGCCTTTAGCTAATTTCACCTAAAACACTGTTTTTTTTTAACTTTTGTGATTAAAAAACTTGTTTCAGCTACATATTGTACTTATTTTACTGCCTGCATTTTAACAAAATTGTTTTTGTGTTTAAATTACCTGTTTAACTGTTGTAGGCTACATACTCAAGTGTGATCGGCATTTCTGTGAGTTTTAAATGTTTTTTTTATTGTATCTGCTTTATTTTCTGGAAAAAAAATATATACATGTGCTCCTGCCTTGCTAAGCTAGTATATTCCAGTTTTCAGGTTAGTGTTAAATTCAGGGCTGTGTTACAAGTTTCTGTGTTTGCCCATATTTTACTTGGATAGAAGAAAGTATCTCTGATCACCTGTTTGAGAGGGGAGCTTTGAGCAGCATACCAGTCCCTGGAGGAGTGGTTTCAGCACAGAAAATAGTAGTTTATTTGCCATTTTGTGTTACTTTCTATCTCTTTCATTTCCCTGCAATAAAACCAGCATTTGCAATGTTTTTATGCTTGTATACAACTCAGCAAGTTCCTGCCTGGTGCCTTGCAGAGTTCTACAGCAGCAGAGAGACAAAAGAGACTTTGGAGTGATTAAGTATAATTTTTCTGCATTTTCTTGCTGCCTTTAGCTAATTTCTCCTAAAACACCAATTGCTTAGTGCTTCTGTGATTTAAAAAGCTTGTTTCAGCTACATATTGTACTTATTTTACTGCCTGCATTTTAACAAAGTCATTTTTGTGTTTAAATTACCTCTTTAATTGTTGTAAGCTACACACTCAAGTGTGATAGCCATTTGTGTGCATTAAAAGTGTTTTTTGATTGTATCTGCTTTATTTTCTGAAAAAAAAACAATAAAAAACTATACTTGTTGTCCTGCCTTTCTAAGCTTGTATATTCCAATTTTCAGGTTAGTGTTAAATTCAGGGCTGTGTTACAAGTTTCTGTGTTTGTCCATACCTTACTTGGATATAAGGAAGTTTCTCTGTTCACCTGTGAGAGAGGGGAGTTTTGAGCAGCCTATCTGCCCCCGGAGGAGGGGTTTCAGCCTAGAAAGTAGTAGTTTAATTGCCATTTTGGGCTCATTTCTTTCTCTTTCATTTCCCTGCTATAAAACCAGCATTTGCAATGTTTTGTGCTTGTATACAACTCAGCATGATCCTGCCTGGTGCCCTGCAGAGTTCTACAGCAGCAGAGAGAGAGAGAGGGGAGACTTTAGAGTGATTAAGTTTAATTTTCTGCATTTTCTTGCTGCCTTTAGCTAATTCCGCCTAAAATGCCAATATTTTAGAGTTTCTGTGATTTAAAAAGCTTGTTTTAGCTACATATTGTACTTATTTTACTGTCTGCACTTTAACAAAATTCATTTTTGTGTTTAAATTACCTGTTTGACTGTTGTAGGCTACACACTCAAGTGTGATAGCCATTCCTGTGCATTTAAAGTGTTTTTTGATTATATCTGGTTTATTTAAAAAAAACAAACAAAAAAACAAAAATATGTGTTTTTCCGCCTTTCTAAGCTAGTATAGTACAGTTTTCAGGTTAGTGCTGAATTCAGAGCTGTGTTACAAGTTTCTGTGTTTGCTCATACCTTATATGGATAGAAGGAAGTTTCTCTGTTCACCTGTGAGAGAAGGGAGTTTTGAACAGCCTTTCTGTACCTGGAAGAGTGGTTTCTGCCCAGAAATTAGTAGTTTACTGGCCATTTTGGGCTAATTTCTATCTCTTTCATTTCCCTGCTATAAAACCAACATTTACAAGGTTTTTGTGCCTGTATACTGCTCAGCAAGCTCCTGCCTGGTGCCCTGCAGAGTTCTACAGCAGCAGAAACAAAAGAGAGACTTTGTATTGATTAAGTATCATTTTTCTGCATTTTCTTCTTGCCTTTAGCTTATCCCACCTAAAATGCCGATTTTTTAGAATTTCTGTGATTTAACAAGCTTGTTATAGCTGCATATTGTACATATTTTACTGCCTGCACTTTAACAAAGTCATTTTTATGTTTTAATTACCTGAGTAACTGTTGTAGGCTACACACACAAGTGTGATAGCATTTTCTGTACATTTAAAGTGTATTTTTTATTGTATCTGCATTATTTTCTGAAAAAAATAAAAAAATACTATACTTGTTTTCTCACCTTTCTAAGCTAGTATAGTCCAGGTTTCAGATTAGTGCTGAATTCAGGGCTGTGTTACAGGTTTCTGTGCTTTCCTATACCTTACTTGGATAGAAGAAAGATTCCCTGTTCACCTGTGAGAGAGGGGAGCTTGGAGCAGCCTATCTGTCCCTGGGGGAGTGGTTTCAGCCCAGAAACTAGTAATTTATTGGGCATTGTGTGCTACTTTCTATCTATTTCATTTTCCTGCTAGAAAACCAACATTTGCAATGTTTTTTGTGCTTGTATACAGCTCAGTAAGCTCCTGCCTGGTGCCCTGCAGAGTTCTACAGCAGCAAAGAGACAAAAGAGAGACTTTGGAGTGATTAAGTATATTTTTCTTCATTTTCCTGCTGCCTTTAGCTATTTTCGCCTAAAACACTGATTTTTTTTAACTTTTGTGATTTAAAAAGCTTGTTTCAGCTACATATTGTACTTATTTTACTGCCTGCATTTTAACAAAATTGTTTTTGTGTTTAAATTACCTGTTTAACTGTTGTAGGCTACACACTCAAGTGTGATCGGCATTTCTGTGAGTTTTAAATGTTTTTTTTATTGTATCTGCTTTATTTTCTGGAAAAAAAATATATACATGTGCTCCTGCCTTGCTAAGCTAGTATATTCCAGTTTTCAGGTTAGTGTTAAATTCAGGGCTGTGTTACAAGTTTCTGTGTTTGCCCATATTTTACTTGGATAGAAGGAAGTTTCTCTGATCACCTGTTTGAGAGGGGAGCTTTGAGCAGCATACCAGTCCCTGGAGGAGTGGTTTCAGCACAGAAAATAGTAGTTTATTTGCCATTTTGTGTTACTTTCTATCTCTTTCATTTCCCTGCAATAAAACCAGCATTTGCAATGTTTTTATGCTTGTATACAACTCAGCAAGTTCCTGCCTGGTGCCTTGCAGAGTTCTACAGCAGCAGAGAGACAAAAGAGACTTTGGAGTGATTAAGTATAATTTTTCTGCATTTTTTGCTGCTTTTAGCTAATTCCATCTAAAATGCCGATATTTTAGAGTTTCTATGATTTAAAAAGCTTGCTGCAGCACCATATTGTGCTTATTTTACTGTCTGCAAAATAACAAAATTTGTTTTTGTGTTTAAATTACCTGTTTAACTGTTGTAGGCTACACACTCCAGTGTGATAGCCATTCCTGTGCATTTAAAGTGTTTTTTTTTATTGTATCTGCTGTATTTTCTGAAACAAGAAAAACAAAAAAAAACTTATTTTCCTGCTTTTCTAAGCTAGTATAGTCCAGTTTTCAGGTTAGTGCTGAATTCAGGGCTGTGTTACAAGTTTCTGTGTTTGCCCATGACTTACTTGGATAGAATGAAGTTTCTCTGTTCACCTGTGAGAGAGGGGAGCTTTGCACAACCTATCTGTACCTGGAAGAGTGGTTTCAGCACAGACATTAGTAGTTTATTGGGCATTTTGGGCTAATTTCTATCTCTTTCATTTCCCTGCTATAAAACCCACATTTGCTAGTTTTTTGTGCCTGTATACAGCACAGCAAGCTCCTAACTGGTGTCTTGCAGAGTTCTACAGCAGTAAAGACAAAAGATAGACTTTGGAGTGATTAAGTATCATTTTTCTGTATTCCCTTCCTGCCTTTAGCTTATTCCACCTAAAATGCCGATTTTTCATCTTTCTGTGATTTAAAAAGCTAGTTTCATCTGCATATTGTACATATTTTACTGCCTGCACTTTAACAAAGTCGGTTTTGTGATTAAATTACCTGTGTAACTATTGTAGGCTACACACTCAAGTGTGATAGCCTATTCTGTGCATTTAAAGTGTTTTTTTTATTGTATCTGCTTTATTTTTCTGAAAAAAATAAAAATATATACATACTTGTTTTTTCACCTTTCTAAGCTAGTATAGTCCAGTTTTCAGGTTAGTGCTTAATTCAGGGCTGTGTTACATGTTTCTGTGCTTCCCCATTCCATTCTTGGATAGAAGGAAGATTATTTGTTACCCTGTGAGAGAAGGGAGCTTTGAGCAGCCTATCTGTCCCTGGAGGAGTGGTTTCAGCCCAGAAAGTAGTAGTTTATTGACCATTTTGTGCTACTTTATATCTCTTTCATTTCCCTGCTATAAAACCCACATTTTCAATGTTTTTGTCCTTGTGTATGGCTCAGCAAGCTCCTGCCTGGTGCCCTGCAGAGTTCTACAGCAGCAGAGAGACAAAAGAGAGACATTGGAGTGATTATCATTTTTCTGCATTTTCTTGCTGCCTTTATCAACTTCTGCCTAAAACGCCAGTTATTTTGAGTTTCTGTGATTTAAAAAGCTTGTTTCAGCTACATATTGTACTTATTTTACTGCCTGCATTTTAACAAAGTCGTTTTTGTGTTTAAATTACCTCTTTAACAGTTGTAGGCTATACATTCAAGTGTGATAGCAATTTCTGTGCATTTAAAGTGTATTTTGATTGCATCTGCTTTATTTTCTGAAAAAAAAATGCACTTGTTTTCCAGTCTATCTAAGCTAGTGTAGTCCAATTTTCAGGTTAGGGTTGATTTCAGGGCTGTGTTACAAGTTTCTGTGTTTGCCCATACAATTCTTGGATAGAAGGAAATTTATCCGTTCACCTGTGAGAGAGGGGAGCTTTGAGCAGACTATCTGTCCGTGGAGGAGTAGTTTCAGCCCAGAAATTAGTAGTTTACTGGCAATTTTGGGCTAACTTCTATCTCTTTCATTTCCCTGCTATAAAACCAGTATTTATAAGGTTTTTGTACTTGTTTGCAGCTCAGCAAGCTCCTGCCTGGTGCACTGCAGAGTTCTACAACAGCAGATAGACAAAAGAGAGACTTTGGAGTGATTAAGTATCATTTTTCTGCATTTTCTTGCTGCCTTTAACTAATTCCGCCTAAAACACCAATTTTTTAGTGTTTCTGTGATTTAAAAAGCTTGTTTCAGCTACACATTGTACTTATTTTACTGTGTGCACTTTAACAAAGTCATTTTTGTGTTTAAATTACCTGTTTAACTGTTATAGGCTACACACTCAAGTGTGTTAGCCATTACTGAGCATTTAAAGTGTTTCTTTTTTATTGTATATGCTTCATTTTCTGAAAAAAAAAAAAAAAAAAAAAATGTTTACCTGCCTTTCTAAGCTAGTATAGTCCAGTTTTTCAGGTGACTGCTGATTTCAGGGTTGTGTTACAAGTTTCTGTGTTTGTCTATACCTTTCTTGGATAGAAGGAAGTTTATCTGTTCACCTGTGAGAGAGGGGAGCTTTGAGCAGCCTATCTGTCCCTGGAGGAGTGGTTTTTAGCTCAAAAAATCATAGTTTATTGGCCATTTGTGGATAATTTCTATCTCTTTCATTTCCCTGCTATAAAACCAGCATTTGCAAGATTTTTATGCTTGTATACAGCTCAGCAAGATCCTGTTTGGAGCCCTGCAGAGTTCTACAGCAGCAGAGAGACAAAAGAGAGACTTAGGAGTGATTAAGTATATTTTTTCTGCATTTTCTTGCTGCCTTTATTTAATTCCACCTAAAACGCTATTTTTTAGAGTTTCTCTGATTTAAAAAGCTTGTTTCAGCTATATATTGTACTTATTTTGCTGTCTGCACTTTAACAAAGTTGTTTTTGTGTTTAAATTACCTGTTTAACTGTTGTAGGCTACACATTCAAGTGTGGTAGCCATTTCTGTGCATTTAAAGTGTATTTTGATTGTATCTGCTTTATTTCCTGAAAAAAAAAAAAACTTGTTTTCCCACCTTTCTAAGCTAGTATAGTCCAGTTTTCAGGTTAGTGCTGAATTCAGGGTTGTGTTACATGTTTCTCTGCTTGCCCATACCTTACTTGGATAGAAGGAAGTTTCTCTGTTCACCTGTGAGAGAAGGGAGCTTTGGGCAGCCTATCTGTACATGGAAGAGTGGTTTCAGCCCAGAAATTAGTAGTTTATTGGCCATTTTGGTCTAATTTCAATCTCTTTAATTTCCTTGCTATAAAACCCACATTTGCCAGGTTTTGTGCTTGTATACAGATCAGCAAGCTCCTGCCTGGTGCTCTGCAGAGTTCTACAGCATCAGAGACAAAAGAGAGACTTTGGAGTGATAAAGTATCATTTTTCTACATTTTCTTCCTGCCTTTAGCTTATTCCAACTAAAATGCCAATTTTGCAGTGTTTCTGTGATTTAAAAAGCTTGTTTCAGTACATATTGTACTTAATTTACTGCCTGCACTTTAACAAAGTTGTTTTTGTATTTAAATTACCTGTGTAACTGCTGTAGGCTACACACTCAAGTGTAATAGCCATTCCTGTGCATTTAATGTATTTTTTATTGCATCTTCTTTATTTTATTAAAAAAAATAAAACATATATATTTGTTTTCCCGCCTTTTTAAAGCTAGTATAGTCCAGTTTTCAAGTTAGTGCTGAATTCAGGGCGGTGTTACAAATTTCTCTGTTTGTCCATACCCTACTTGAATAGAAGGAAGTTTCTCTGTTCACCTGTGAGAGGAGGGGGCTTTGAGCAGCCTATCTGTACCTGGGAGAGTGGTTTCAGCCCAGAAATTAGAAGTTTATTGGCCATTTTGGACTAATTTCAATGTCTTTCATTTCCCTGCTATAAAACCCACATTTGCCAGTTTTTTGTGCTTGTATACAGATCAGCAAGCTCCTGCCAGGTGCCCTGCAGAGTTCTACAGCAGCAGAGACAAAAGAGAGACTTTGGAGTGATTAAGTATCATTTTTCCACATTTTCTTTCTGCCTTTAGCTTATTCCAACTAAAATGCAGATTTTTTTCCTGTTTCTGTGATTTAAAAAGCTTGTTTCAGCTACATATTGTACATATTTTACTGCCTGCACTTTAAAAAAGTCATTTTTGTGTTTAAATTACCTGTGTAACTGTTGTAGGCTACACACTCAAGTGTGATAGACTATTCTGTGCATTTAAAGTGTTTTTTATTATATCTGCTTTATTTTCTAAAATATATATATCTATATCTATCTATCTATATATCTATCTATATATATATATATATATATATATATATATATATATATATATATATATATATATATATATATATATATATACATATATGTATACTTGTTTTCCCACATTTCCTAGCTACTATAGTCCAGTTTTCAGGTTAGTGCTGAATTCAAAGCTGTGTTACACATTTCTCTGCTTGCCCATAACTTACTTGGATAGAAGAAAGATTATCTGTTCACCTGTGAGAGAGGAGAGCTTTGAGCAGCCTATCTGTCCATGGAGGAGTGGTTTCAGCCAGAAATTAGTAGTTTATTGGCCATTTTGTGCTACTTTCTATCTCTTTCATTTACCTGCTATAAAACCCACATTTGCAATGTTTTTATGCTTGTATACAGCTAAGCAAGCTCCTGCCTGGTGCCCTGCAGAGTTCTACAGCAACAGAGAGAAAAAAAAGAGACTTTGGAGTGATTAAGTATCATTTTTCTGCATTTTCTTGCTGCCTTTAGCTAATTCCACCTAAAACACCAATTTTTGTTTGAGTTTCTGTGATTTTAAAAAGCTTGTTTCAGCTACATATTGTACTTATTTTATTGCCTGCATTTTAACAAAGTCATTTGTGTGTTCAAATTACCTCTTTAACTGTTGGAGGCTATACCCTCAAGTATGGTAGCCAATTTCTGTGCATTTAAATTGTTTTTTTTTTTATTGTATCTGCTTTATTTTCTGAAAAATAACAAAAAATATACTTGTTTTCCTGCCTTTCTGAGCTAGTATAGTCCAATTTTCAGATAGTGTTGAATTCAGGGCTGTGTTATAAATTTCTGTGTTTACCCGTACCTTTCTTGGATAGAAGGAAGTTTCTCTGTTCACCTGTGAGAGAGGGGAGCTTTGAGCAGCCTATCTGTCCCTGGAGGAGTGGTTTCAGCCCAGAAATTAGTAGTTTATTGGCCATTTTTGGCTAATTTCTATCTCTTTAATTTCCCTGCTATAAAGCCGGCATTTCCACGTTTTTTGTGTTTGTATACAGCTCAGAAGCTCCTGCCTGGTGCCCTGCAGAGTTCAACAACAGCAGAGAGACAAAAGAGAGACTTTGGAGTGCTTAAGTATCATTTTTCTGCATTTTCCTGCTGCCTTTAACTAAGTCCAGCTAAAACGCCAATTTTTTTAGAGTTTCTGTGATTTAAAAAGCTTGTTTCAGCTACATGTTGTACTTATTTTACTGTCTGCACTTTAACAAAGTTGTTTTTGTGTTCAAATTACCTGTTTAACTGTTGTAGGCTACACAATCAAGTGTGATAGCCATTTCTGTACATATAAAGTATTTTTTGAATGTATCTGCTTTATTTTCTGAAAAAAAAAAAAAAAAACCTTGTTTTCCCACCGTTCTAAGCTAGTATAGTCCAGTTTGCAGGTCAGTCCTGAATTCAGAGCTGTGTTACAAGTTTCTGTATTTGCCCATACCTTACTTGGATAGAAGGAAGTTTCTCTGTTCACCTGTGAGAGAGGGGAGCTTTGAGCAGCTTATCTGTACATGGAAGAGAGGTTTCAGCCCAGAAATGAGTAGCTTATTGGCCATTTTGGGCTAATTTCTATCTCTTTCATTTTCCTGCTATAAAACCCAAATTTGCATGTTTTTTGTGGTTGTATACAACTCAGCAAGCTCCTGTCTGGTGCCCTGCAGAGGTCTACAGCAGCAGAGAGAAAAAAGAAATACTTTGGAGTGATTATGTATAATTTTTCTGCAATGTCTTCCTGCTTTTAGGTAATTCCGCCTAAAATGCCAATTTTTTAGTATTTCTGTGATTTAAAAAGCTTGTTTCAGCTACATATTGTACATATTTTACTGCCTGCATTTTAACAAAGTCGTTTTTGTGTTTAAATTACCTGCATAAGTTTTGCAGGCTACACACTTGAGTGTGATAGCCTTTGCTGTGCATTTAAAGTGTTTTTTTGATTGTATCTTCTTTATTTTCTGAAAAAAATTAAAAATATATATACTTGTTTTCTCGCCTTTCTAAGCTAGTATAGTACAGTTTTCAGGTTAGTCAGGAATTCAGGGCAGTGTCACAAGTTTCTGTATTTATCCATATCTTACTTGGATAGAAGGAAGTTTCTCTGTTCACCTGTGAGAGAGTGGAGCTTTGAACAGCCATTCTGTCCTGGAGGAGTGGTTTCAGCCCAAAATTTAGTAGTTTATCAGCCATTTTGTGCTAATTTCTATCTCTTTCATTTCCCTGCTATAAAACCAGCATTTACAAGGTTTTTGTGCTTGTATACAGGTCAGAAGCTCCTGCCTGTTGCCCAGAAGAGTTTTACAACAGCAGAGAGACAAAAGAAAGACTTTGGAGTGGTTAAGTATCATTTTCCTGCATTTTCATTCTGCCTTTAACTAATTCTGCCTAAAACACCAATTCTTTAGTGTTTCTGTGATTTTAAAAAGCTTGCTTCAGCTACATATTGTACTTATTTTACTGTGTGCACTTTAACAAAGTCGTTTTTGTGTTTAAATTACCTGTTTAGCTGTTGTAGTCCAAACATTCAAACATGAAAACCATTTCTGTGCATTTAAAGTGTTTTTTTTTTATTGTATCTGCTTTATTTTCTGAAAAAAAAAAAATAAACTTGTTTTCCCACATTTCTAAGCTAGTATAGTCCAGTTTTCAGGTTAGTGCTGATTTCAGGGCTGTGTTACAAGTTTTTGTGTTTGCCCATACCTTACTTGGATAGAAGGAAGTTTCTCTGTTCACCTGTGAGAGGGGAGCTTTGAGCTGCCTATCCTCTCAAGAAGAGCTAAACCCAAACATAAAACTACTGTTCAATCTAAGCCTTTCTACAGGATATGTACCCAAAGAGTGGCGTACAGCAACAGTGCCCCTCTCCACAAAGGTGGTGCCTCAACGGACCCTGGAAACTATCGCTCCATAAGCCTGACTAGCTTGGTCTGCAAAGCTATGGAAAGGATCATCATGGACCTCATAAATAAAGATATTTGGGACCTACAGACACTGGATCCTACACAGTTCAGCTTTGTTAAGGGTAGATCCTGCCTCTTAAACCTGGTCGACTTCTTTGAAACAGTCACCAAGGCCATTGACGAGGGGAAGGTGGTCCACACAGACTACCTGGATCTCGCAAAAGCCTTCAATACAATACCCCACTCGGGCATTATAGATAAGCTCACCAGCTTAAATATAAACCCCTATGTTACTAGATGGGTTGCAAACTGGCTCAAGGACAGAACCCACATGGTTAGAATTGCTGGAGCCATGTCAGACTCCAAACCAGTTACAAGTGGCGTCCCACAAGGCTCAGTCCTGGGACCTCTCTTGTTTGGTATATATTTCTCAAAGGTACAGGCCAACACGGAAGGACTGTGGCTCACCAATTTCACAGATGACTGCAAACTGGGCACCATAATCGACTCTCCAGCTGACACAAGCATCCTCCAAAATGGCCTCATAGAAACAGACAACTGGTGCCAGAGCCATGGCCTCAAGCTAAATGCCAAAAAGTGTATAGTCATCCCCTTTGGCAAAAAAAAAAGTGCCCACAAATTACCACATAGGTGGTAATCCATTAAGTACAGAAGAAATAATTAGTGACTTGGGGATCCAAGTTGATAGCATTCTCTCATTTGACAACCACGTGGCCAAAGTGGTTAGAAAAACATTTTATATAGCCCACCTAATCATGAAGGGATTCACATCAAGATCAGGGGAGGTCATCGTGCCTCTTTACTCATCCCTCATCAGGCCCATAATCGAGTACAATGCCCCTTTTGGGATGTACCTTACCAGACACCTGCAGCAACTGGAAAGACCCCAAAAGTACCTCACCAAGAGGATCAAATGGCTCAAACAGATGCCATATGCTGCCCAGTTAAAGGAACTCCAGCTCTACTCAGTGGCATACCGCCTGCTCAGAGGCGATCTGTGCCTGACGTATAAAGCCATGTCCAACCCAGAATTAAGGGACATGCTGCACCTCAAAAAATCCAAATCCCATCGAGCTACTCACTCTAGAGACTTGAACCTCAGCACTGAAATAAATAGGACACGCTGGAGGGACAGATTCATAACCCATAGGCTCCCTTCACTCTGGAATAAAATCCCAGTCCAGGTTAGGCAGAGTCCCTCATTGACTCTCTTCAAGAGGAATCTTGATGAGTGGATGGGAGATCGTAGGTTTACCCCGGGTATCACTTTTGTGTCACTGTTAGACAGAGGTGCACTATACTAACCTCAAAAAAGAGCATAGCAAAATTAATTTAAAATGGGTGGCGAAAGCCAAACATACTCTGGCTAGGATTATAAATGCCCTAGGGCAGATAGCCTAGTATGAACCTATGAACCTAATCTGTACATGGAAGAGTGGTTTCAGTCCAGAAATTAGTAGTTTATTGGCCATTTGGTCTAATTTCAATCTCTTTCATTTCCCTGCTATAAAACACACATTTTCCAGGTTTTTGTGCTTATATACAGATCAGCAAGCTCCTGCCTAGTGCCCTGCAGAGTTTTACAGCAGCAGAGACAAAAGAGAGACTTTGGAGTGATTAAGTATCATTTTTCCACATTTTCTTCCTGCCTTTAGCTTATTCCAACTAAAATGCCGATTTTTAATGTTTCTGTGATTTAAAAAGCTTGTTTCAGCTACATATTGTACATATTTTACTGCCTGCACTTTAACAAAGTCGTTTTTGTGTTTAAATTACCTGCATAACTGTTGCAGGCTACACACTCAAGTGTGATAGACTATTCTGTGCATTTAAAGTGTTTTTTTTATTGTATCTGCTTTATTTTCTGAAAAAATATATATATATACATACACATATATATATATATATATATATATATATATATATATATATATATATATATATACTTGTTTTCCCACTTTTCTTAGCTAGTATAGTCCAGTTTTCAGGTTAGTGCTGAATTCAGAGCTGTGTTACACATTTCTCTGCCTGCCCATTCCTTACTTGGATAGAAGGAAGGTTATCTGTTCACCTGTGAAAGAGGGGAGCTGTGAGCAGCCTATCTGTCCCTGGAGGAGTGGTTTCAGCCAGAAATTAGTAGTTTATTGGCCATTTTGTGCTACTTTCTTTCTCTTTCATTTCCCTGCTATAAAACCCACATCTGCAATGTTGTTTTTCTTGTATTCAGCTAAGCAAGCTCCTGCCTGGTGACCTGCACAGTTCTACAGCAACAGAGAGACAAGAGAGAGACTTTGGAGTGATTAAGTATCATTTTTTTCTGCATTTTCTTGCTGCCTTTAGCTAATTCCACCTAAAACACCAATTTTTGTTTGAGTTTCTGTGATTTTAAAATGCTTTTTTCAGTTACATATTGTACTTATTTTGTTGCCTGCATTTTAACAAAGTAGTTTTTGTGTTTAAATTACCTGCGTAACTGTTGTAGGCTACACACTCAAGTGTGATAGTCTATTCTGTTCATTTAAAGTGTTTTTTTTTTATTGTATCTGCTTTATTTTCTGAAAAAAAAAAATAAAATATATATATACTTGTTTCCCACTTTTCTTAGCTAGTATAGTTCAGTTTTCAGGTTAGTGCTGAATTCAGAGCTGTGTTACACATTTCTCTGCCTGCCCATTCCTTACTTGGATAGAAGGAAGGTTATCTGTTCACCTGTGAGAGAGGGGAGGTTTGAGCAGCCTATCTGTCCCTGGAGGAGTGGTTTCAGCCAGAAAGTAGTAGTTTATTGACCATTTTGTGCTACTTTAAATCTCTTTCATTTCCCTGCTATAAAACCCGCATTTGCAATGTTTTTGTGCTTGTATACAGCTCAGCAAGCTCTTGCCTGGTGCCCTGCAGAGGTCTACAGCAACAGAGAGACAGATGAGAGACTTTGGATTGATTAAGTATCATTTTTCTGCATTTTCTAGCTGCCTTTAGCTAATTCCACCTAAAACACCAATTTTGTTTGAGTTTCTGTGATTTTAAAAAGCTTGTTTCAGCTACATATTGTACTTATTTTATTACCTGCATTTTAACAACGTCATTTTTGTGTTCAAATTACCTCTATAACTGTTGGAGGCTATACCCTCAAGTATGATAGCCAATTTCTGTGCATTTAATTTTTTTTTATTGTATCTGCTTTATTTTCTGAAAAAAATATATATATACTTGTTTTCCTGCCTTTCTGAGCTAGTATAGTCCAATTTTCAGATAGTGTTGAATTCAGGGCTGTGTTATAAATTTCTGTGTTTACCCGTACCTTTCTTGGATAGAAGGAAGTTTCTCTGTTCACCTGTGAGAGAGGGGAGCTTTGAGCAGCCTATCTGTCCCTGGAGGAGTGGTTTCAGCCCAGAAATTAGTAGTTTATTGGCCATTTTTGGCTAATTTCTATCTCTTTAATTTCCCTGCTATAAAGCTGGCATTTCCACGGTTTTTGTGTTTGTATACAGCTCAGAAGCTTCTGCCTGGTGCCCTGCAGAGTTCAACAACAGCAGAGAGACAAAAGAGAGACTTTGGAGTGCTTAAGTATCATTTTTCTGCATTTTCCTGCTGCCTTTAACTAATTCTGGCTAAAACACCAATTTTTTTAGAGTTTCTGTGATTTAAAAAGCTTGTTTCAGCTACATGTTGTACTTATTTTACTGTCTGCACTTTAACAAAGTTGTTTTTGTGTTCAAATTACCTGTTTAACTGTTGTAGGCTACACAATCAAGTGTGATAGCCATTTCTGTACATATAAAGTATTTTTTGAATGTATCTGCTTTATTTTCTGAAAAAAAAAAAAAAACCTTGTTTTCCCACCGTTCTAAGCTAGTATAGTCCAGTTTGCAGGTCAGTCCTGAATTCAGAGCTGTGTTACAAGTTACTGTATTTGCCCATACCTTACTTGGATAGAAGGAAGTTTCTCTGTTCACCTGTGAGAGAGGGGAGCTTTGAGCAGCTTATCTGTACCTGGAAGAGAGGTTTCAGCCCAGAAATGAGTAGCTTATTGGCCATTTTGGGCTAATTTCTATCTCTTTCATTTTCCTGCTATAAAACCCAAATTTGCAAGGTTTTTGTGGTTGTATACAGCTCAGCAAGCTCCTGTCTGGTGCCCTGCAGAGTTCTACAGCAGCAGAGAGAAAAAAGAAATACTTTGGAGTGATTATGTATAATTTTTCTGCAATGTCTTCCTGCTTTTAGGTAATTCCGCCTAAAATGCCAATTTTTTAGTGTTTCTGTGATTTAAAAAGCTTGTTTCAGCTACATATTGTACATATTTTACTGCCTGCATTTTAACAAAGTCGTTTTTGTGTTTAAATTACCTGCATAAGTTTTGCAGGCTACACACTTAAGTGTGATAGCCATTGCTGTGCATTTAAAGTGTTTTTTTGATTGTATCTTCTTTATTTTCTGAAAAAATTAAAAATATATATACTTGTTTTCTCACCATTCTAAGTTAGTATAGTACAGTTTTCAGGTTAGTCAGGAATTCAGGGCAGTGTCACAAGTTTCTGTATTTATCCATATCTTACTTGGATAGAAGGAAGTTTCTCTGTTCACCTGTGAGAGAGTGGAGCTTTGAACAGCCATTCTGTCCCTGGAGGAGTGGTTTCAGCCCAAAATTTAGTAGTTTATCAGCCATTTTGTGCTAATTTCTATCTCTTTCATTTCCCTGCTATAAAACCAGCATTTACAAGGTTTGTGTGCTTGTATACAGCTCAGAAGCTCCTGCCTGTTGCCCAGAAGAGTTTTACAACAGCAGAGAGACAAAAGAGAGACTTTGGAGTGGTTAAGTATCATTTTCCTGCATTTTCATTCTGCCTTTAACTAATTCTGCCTAAAACACCAATTCTTTAGTGTCTCTGTGATTTTAAAAAGCTTGCTTCAGCTACATATTGTACTTATTTTACTGTGTGCACTTTAACAAAGTCGTTTTTGTGTTTAAATTACCTGTTTAGCTGTTGTAGTCCAAACATTCAAACATGAAAACCATTTCTGTGCATTTAAAGTGTTTTTTTTTATTGTATCTGCTTTATTTTCTGAAAAAAAAATAAATAAACTTGTTTTCCCACATTTCTAAGCTAGTATAGTCCAGTTTTCAGGTTAGTGCTGATTTCAGGGCTGTGTTACAAGTTTTTGTGTTTGCCCATACCTTACTTGGATAGAAGGAAGTTTCTCTGTTCACCTGTGAGAGAGGGGAGCTTTGAGCTGCCTATCCTCTCAAGAAGAGCTAAACTCAAACATAAAACTACTGTTCAATCTAAGCCTTTCTACAGGATATGTACCCAAAGAGTGGCGTACAGCAACAGTGTCCCTCTCCACAAAGGTGGTGCCTCAACAGACCCTGGAAACTATCGCCCCATAAGCCTGACTAGCTTGGTCTGCAAAGCTATGGAAAGGATCATCATGGACCTCATAAATAAAGATATTTGGGACCTACAGACACTGGATCCTACACAGTTCAGCTTTGTTAAGGGTAGATCCTGCCTCTTAAACCTGGTCGACTTCTTTGAAACAGTCACCAAGGCCATTGACGAGGGGAAGGTGGTCCACACAGACTACCTGGATCTCGCAAAAGCCTTCGATACAATACCCCACTCGGGCATTATAGATAAGCTCACCAGCTTAAATATAAACCCCTATGTTACTAGATGGGTTGCAAACTGGCTCAAGGACAGAACCCACATGGTTAGAATTGCTGGAGCCATGTCAGACTCCAAACCAGTTACAAGTGGCGTCCCACAAGGCTCAGTCCTGGGACCTCTCTTGTTCGGTATATATTTCTCAGAGGTACAGGCCAACAAGGAAGGACTGTGGCTGACCAATTTCACAGATGACTGTAAACTGGGCACCATAATCGACTCTCCAGCTGACACAAGCATCCTCCAAAAGGGCCTCATAGAAACAGACAACTGGTGCCAGAGCCATGGCCTCAAGCTAAATGCCAAAAAGTGTATAGTCATCCCCTTTGGCAAAAACAAAGTGCCCACAAATTACCACATAGGTGGTAATCCATTAAGTACAGAAGAAATAATTAGTGACTTGGGGATCCAAGTTGATAGCATTCTCTCATTTGACAACCATGTGGCAAAGTGGTTAGAAAAACATTTTATATAGCCCACCTAATCATGAAGGGATTCACATCAAGATCAGGGGAGGTCATCGTGCCTCTTTACTCATCCCTCATCAGGCCCATAATCGAGTACAATGCCCCTTTTGGGATGTACCTTACCAGACACCTGCAGCAACTGGAAAGACCCCAAAAGTACCTCACCAAGAGGATCAAATGGCTCAAACAGATGCCATATGCTGCCCAGTTAAAGGAACTCCAGCTCTACTCAGTGGCATACCGCCTGCTCAGAGGCGATCTGTGCCTGACGTATAAAGCCATGTCCAACCCAGAATTAAGGGACATGCTGCACCTCAAAAAATCCAAATCCCATCGAGCTACTCACTCAAGAGACTTGAACCTCAGCACTGAAATAAATAGGACATGCTGGAGGGACAGATTCATAACCCAGAGGCTCCCTTCACTCTGGAATAAAATCCCAGTCCAGGTTAGGCAGAGTCCCTCATTGACTCTCTTCAAGAGGAATCTTGATGAGTGGATGGGAGATCGAGGTTTACCCCGGGTATCACTTTTGTGTCACTGTTAGACAGAGGTGCACTATACTAACCTCGAAAAAGAGCATAGCAAAATTAATTTAAAATGGGTGGCGAAAGCCAAACATACTCTGGCTAGGATTATAAATGCCCTAGGGCAGATAGCCTAGTATGAACCTATGAACCTAATCTGTACATGGAAGAGTGGTTTCAGTCCAGAAATTAGTAGTTTATTGGCCATTTGGTCTAATTTCAATCTCTTTCATTTCCCTGCTATAAAACACACATTTTCCAGGTTTTTGTGCTTATATACAGATCAGCAAGCTCCTGCCTAGTGCCCTGCAGAGTTTTACAGCAGCAGAGACAAAAGAGAGACTTTGGAGTGATTAAGTATCATTTTTCCGCATTTTCTTCCTGCCTTTAGCTTATTCCAACTAAAATGCCGATTTTTAATGTTTCTGTGATTTAAAAAGCTTGTTTCAGCTACATATTGTACATATTTTACTGCCTGCATTTTAACAAAGTTGTTTTTGTGTTTAAATTACCTGCATAACTGTTGCAGGCTACACACTCAAGTGTGATAGACTATTCTGTGCATTTAAAGTGTTTTTTTTATTGTATCTGCTTTATTTTCAGAAAAAAATATATATATACATATATATATATATATATATATATATATATATATATATATATATATATATATATACATATATATATATATATATATATATATATATATATATATATATACTTGTTTTCCCACTTTTCTTAGCTAGTATAGTCCAGTTTTCAGGTTAGTGCTGAATTCAGAGCTGTGTTACACATTTCTCTGCCTGCCCGTTCCTTACTTGGATAGAAGGAAGGTTATCTGTTCACCTGTGAGAGAGGGGAGCTGTGAGCAGCCTATCTGTCCCTGGAGGAGTGGTTTCAGCCAGAAATTAGTAGTTTATTGGCCATTTTGTGCTACTTTCTTTCTCTTTCATTTCCCTGCTATAAAACCCACATCTGCAATGTTGTTTTTCTTGTATTCAGCTAAGCAAGCTCCTGCCTGGTGACCTGTACAGTTCTACAGCAACAGAGAGACAAAAGAGAGACTTTGGAGTGATTAAGTATCATTTTTTTCTGCATTTTCTTGCTGCCTTTAGCTAATTCCACCTAAAACACCAATTTTTGTTTGAGTTTCTGTGATTTTAAAATGCTTTTTTCAGTTACATATTGTACTTATTTTGTTGCCTGCATTTTAACGAAGTGGTTTTTGTGTTTAAATTACCTGCGTAACTGTTGTAGGCTACACACTCAAGTGTGATAGTCTATTCTGTTCATTTAAAGTGTTTTTTTATTGTATCTGCTTTATTTTCTGAAAAAAAAAAATAAATATATATATATACTTGTTTCCCACTTTTCTTAGCTAGTATAGTTCAGTTTTCAGGTTAGTGCTGAATTCAGAGCTGTGTTACACATTTCTCTGCCTGCCCATTCCTTACTTGGATAGAAGGAAGGTTATCTGTTCACCTGTGAGAGAGGGGAGCTTTGAGCAGCCTATCTGTCCCTGGAGGAGTGGTTTCAGCCAGAAATTAGTAGTTTATTGGCCATTTTGTGCTACTTTCTTTCTCTTTCATTTCCCTGCTATAAAACCCACATCTACAATGTTGTTTTTCTTGTATTCAGCTAAGCAAGCTCCTGCCTGGTGACCTGCACAGTTCTACAGCAACAGAGAGACAAAAGAGAGACTTTGGAGTGATTAAGTATCATTTTTTTCTGCATTTTCTTGCTGCCTTTAGCTAATTCCACCTAAAACACCAATTTTTGTTTGAGTTTCTGTGATTTTAAAATGCTTTTTTCAGTTACATATTGTACTTATTTTGTTGCCTGCATTTTAACAAAGTGGTTTTTGTGTTTAAATAACCTGTGTAACTGTTGTAGGCTACACACTCAAGTGTGATAGTCTATTCTGTGCATTTAAAGTGTTTTTTTTTTTATTGTATCTGCTTTATTTTCTGAAAAAAAAAAATAAAAAATATATATTTTTTTTATTTTATTTTTTTTATTTTTTTATTTTACATTTGTTAACCAGGCTAGTCCGGCTGGATACATGTCCATTTTCAGCAGAGGCCCGAGGAGAAAAGCTCCACTATCAGACTAAGACACTACAGATTAGGAAGTAACTAATAAACAAACAATAACATAATGTACTAAGGTAAAATACAAATGCATATATGGTTTTCATGGACTAGTCTGACTAGATGACAAACAAAGTTCCCAAA